>NC_048301.1:55230144-55530144 GCF_013100865.1 Trachemys scripta elegans | reverse complement strand
ATATTTAATTATTTATACATAGTGTAACAGCTTCAGCAGGAGAGACAGAGAGCATTGCCCCAGAATATCCCATATCGCAATGGTTCGAGCACTCTCCTGCAGTGTGGGAAACCACAGTTCAAATTGCTGCTCCACATCAGGCAGAAGAGGGAATTAAACCCCAGTCTCCCACATCGTGGGTGAGTGCCCTAACTACTGGGCTGAAGGTTATAAGGAAAGCACATCTCCACTTCTGACCATTTTGTGACTCTAACCCTTCATTTCCTTTGGCTTTAATCTTTTAAAATGCCCCTAAACAAAATAATTTGGGGTCAAATAAGATGTTTAGTTCGACCCAAAAGGAAACTTCTTTGCTTCACTGAATTTTTCACATTTTTTTTTTTGGATTTGCCAGCAAACCTAAAGATCAGTTATTCACCCAGCTCAACTTTAAATGCTTAGTCATGGAGAGCTGAGGTTCTTAATGCTATTTTGCTTCAATCTTCACTGAAAAGGTTAATGATGACCAGATACTCAACACAATTAATATTGACAACCGGGGGAAGGAATGCAAGCCAATATAGGAAAAGAACAGGTTAAAGAATATTTAGATAAGTTAGTTGCATTCATGTCAGAAGGACCTGGTGAAATTCATCCTAGGGTACTGAAGGAACTAGTTGAAGCAAGTCATTAGCAATTATCTTTGAGAACTCCTGGAGAATGGGAGAAGTCCCAGAAGACTGGAGAAGGGTAAACATAGTACCTATCTTTAAAAAGGGGAACAAGGACAACCCAGAGAATTAAAGACCAGTCCACCAAACTTCAATACCTACCCTGGAAAGATACTGAAGCAACTTATTAAATAATCAATTTGTAAGGATAATAGGGTTATAAGGAATAGTCAGCATGGATTTGTCAAAAACAAATCATGCCAAACCAATCTAATTGCCTTCTGTGATAGAATTACTGACTTAGTGGATGGAGGGAAACAGCAGACATGATATAACTTGATTTTAGTAAGGCTTTTGAAACAGTTCCACATGACATTTTCATAAGCAAACTAGGGAAATGTGGTCTAGATGAATTTGCTATCAGATGGGTGCACAGCTGGTTGAAAGACAATGCTCAAAGAGTAGTTATCAATGGTTTGCTGTCAAATTTGGAGGGTGTATCTAGTAGGATCTTGCAAGGGTCCGTCCTGGGTTTGTTACTATTCAATATTTTCATTAGTGACTTGGATAATGGAGTGGATTGTATGCTTATAAAATTTGCAGATGACACAAAGTGAGGAGGGGTTGCAAGCACTTTGGAGGACAGGTTTAAAATTCAAAATGACCTCAACAAATTGGAGATTTAGTCTGAAATCAACAAGATGAAATTCAATAAAGATAAGTGGAAAGTACTTCACATAGGAAAATAAAATAAAATGTACAACTACAAAATTGGGAATAACTGTGTAGGTGGTAGTACTGCTGAAAGGGATCTGGGGCTTATAGTAGACCACAAACTGAAGATGAGTCATAAGTGTGATGCAGCTGCAAAAACCGGGTAATATAATGCTGCGGTGTACTAACAGTAGTATTATACGTAAGACAAGAGGTAATTGTCCCACTCTACTCAGTAATGGTGAGGCTCCAACTGGAGTACTGTATCCAATTGTGGGCACCACAGTTTAGGAAGGATTTGGACAAACTGGAAAGAGTCCAGAGGACAGCAACAAAAATGATGAAAGGTTTAGAAAACCTGACCTATCAGGAAAGGTTAAAAAACTGGGCACGTTTAGTTTTGAGAAAAGAAGACTGAGGGGGTGACCTGATAACAGTCTTCCAATATGTTAAGGGCTGTTATAAAGAGGACAGGGATCAATTGTTCTCCATGTCCACTGAAGGTAGGACAAGAAGTACTGGGCTTAATCTGCAGGAAGGGAGTATTTTGGTTAGATATTAGGAAAAATTTTCTAACTAGAAGAGTAGTTAAGCTATGGAATTGGCTTCCAAGGGAGGTCATGGAGTCCCCATCATTGGAAGCTTTTAAAAACAAGTCGGACAAAACACCTGTCAGGGATGGTCTAGGGTTATTTGGTCCTGCCACAGCACAGGGGGCAGGACTTGATGACTTCTCGAGCCCTTTCCATGATTCCCACGGACAAGGATGTGCTATTTTCACAGCAATTTTACCTCTTCTTCAACAAAACAAAAAATGACGATCAAGTGTCTGACTTCGATGTCTCACAGGGTACAAAACCACAATGAACAAGATATATTTTTCTCCAATAAATCAACCTGTTTCCAAACATCTCATTAATAATGCTCAGGACGTATTTGTATAAACATTGTCCACATGGCCATAAGGTAATAATAGAGTCTTGACCACACTGCAGCTTCCTATTTATGCTAACATATTTGCACTCCCCAAGTCAAATTCAACCCTGGTTTAACTTCACTGCCCTGAATAGAGTTAACACTAGGGCTGAATTTGGATCCTGATATTTTGCCACTCAAGTACAGTATTAATCCCCAGGTTTCAAATCATAGCAAGCTCTATAGAATAATAACTAACACATCACACCACTCTGAAAAAAATCAGCTTGTAATCAATGTTGTCACCAACTCTTGTGATATTATTACAAGTCTCATGATGTTTGGGGTGAAATCCTGGCTACTCTGAAGTCAGTGGCCTTGACTTCAATGGGATTAGGATTTCACTTTAGTGTTTTTCTAAAAGCTTCAACCCCTGGACTCAGCTGATTAAACGAGATTCTCAGCTTTCATTAACACATAAAAAAAGGACGTTTCTAGTTTTCATGGTCGCAGAAACAGCTTGAAAATGTGAACTGTTAAGGCTCCAAAATCAGAAGACAAAAGTAGCACCCACCCATGTACTATTTTTTAAATCTCATTTTTAAGCCAATCTCTTGATTTCTGATGGGCTGATTCATGTTTTTGTTTTTAAACGGTTGGGGTTCCCAATACTCCTATGCGGTAATTCCAGAAAGCAAGAAATAAGGGCTCAGTTGCTTTCGAAGAATCAATTTGGATAAAACTGAAGGTCTGACCTTGCTCTCACTGAAGTAAATATGAATTTTGTCACTGACTACAAAGGAAGAAAGATCTGGTTCTAAATCATCATGCTTCCTTGTATCAAAAACTTACTGAAGATTTACAGAAAACTATCTGGGGACTGGCAGACTTAGGACTCTGACAGTGATTGGTCTCATAACTGGTCAAGAATTTTATAACATTTGAAGTCTGAAAACAAGCGTTTTATCCCCTCGATACAGCTCAGTTTCAATATTACAAGCCATGGCCTATTCACCAGAGACTTGTATAACTTGTTACATGCCATCAAGAGGGGGTGTTGATATATTGGAGAGGGTTCAGAGCAGAGCCACCAGAATGATTAAAGGATTAGAAAATATGCCCTATAGTGAGAGACTCAAAGAACACAATATATTTAGTTTAACACAGAGAAGTTAAGGGGCGACTTGATTACAGCCTATAAGTATCTACATGATGAACAAATATTTAATAATGGCTCTTCAATCTAGCAGAGAAAAATATAACACAATCCAATGGCTGGAAGTTGAAGCTAGACAAATTCAGACTTTAATAGGCATACATTTTTAACAGTGAGGGTAATCAACCATTGGAACAATTATCAAGGATTGTGGTGGATTCACTATCATTAACAATTTTAAAATCACAATTGGATGCTTTTTCTAAAAGATCTGCTCTAGGAATTATTTTTGGGGAGTTCTATGACCTATGTTAAAGTAAATGATCACAATGGTCCCTTCTGGCCTTGGAATCTATGAATCTATATCAGAGGCTGTGTTGACAAAGTGTAAATTCCTGTAAATAGCTTTCTTCACAACGACACAGCACTTTGGAATGAATACATTGAGATGGACAAGGAAACTTGACCTAATTGAATTTTTCAATTAATGACAGACACTGATTACAATCCTTAGGACATATTTTGCCCTCATTTTCACCTTGCACATCCCCATTGAGTTCAGAATTTTGCCCTTAATATCTTACTCATTTTATGACATATTGTACACCCTACAAATTAGAAAAATTCCAGCTCCAGTTAAATCCTACTCTCAGTTGCCAAATTCAAGAGATGTTTTTGTACATATGCTACAGGCTTGCCATCCTTGACTCACCATTGGAAGTAAGTGTCCGTTACTCTGCTAAAGCAATCCTTCCCATCTAATCAACACCATTCATTTTCTAGGCTGCGCTTGCCAGACTCAGGCCACTGTTGGAGCAGGGGTTGCAGGTGGATTATACTGCAATCATCCTCCAGGTGGACTTTTCAATACTTCTAGTAAGAGCAGGTTGAACTATTCACTGCGCTGCCCAGGTCCCAATGGCAATGAAACTGGCCTAATAGGTCTTTCAATCACTAACTTCTGCCCGGCTAGGGACCCCTTTTAAAGGGAACAATGTACTCATATCCAGGACCACTAAAGATCTAGATAGATGCCAGTAGATTCTTTCCCTTCCCTATCAAGGCTGCCCCTTATCTTTTCAACTGGATTTTATTCTGATTTTTGGATTACTTCAAGCACATGCATTCTATGTCCTGTTGGCACCTAATTCTTCTTCATATACCTGATTGTGTTATGATTTCCACTCCCTTTCTGCTCCCACATTCCTGCTCTTGTCTACAGAGTGGTCACACTTAACATTTTCCAGTTTTGCCTTTACAATTAGATATCATTGCTGTGATATTCATAGTATTCCTTCTTTTCTATTATTAGTATAAAGAATACCTAGAAAATACGGTGAATGCTGCAGTAACTTTAATTAGTTGTAAAGGCTATTGAAAAGATTTTATACATGACCATTATAAATAGAAAATTAGGTTTTTGTTTAAGAAACCTAACGCATGCATTCTGACAGTGTAGAAAGAGGAAACAATGGGCTCAATACTTCACTGGGATAGAATACTACTTGCTTTCCCAGTAATGGTTTGTGCCTATTACAAATTCTTTCCCGGTCTCTTGAAAAACTGCTTGAAAAAACTATGCATTGAGTTGTCATACATCTGATCCATCACCACATCATGAATAATATATTGCATCCCATATATAGGAAATGTATATACAATTGGATCCTAAGTCTGCCTTCAAATCTGCAGTTTTTGTATTTCTGCTTTTTGCCAGGACATAAGAGATGGAGAGAGCTTGAAAGCAGCCTCCTTTACTTATATTACCAGCCACGTGAGTTTCACTGTGCTCTGAATATGTGGATCAAGTCCAGCTATTGGGTCATATTGTACTGTTAAATCAATGTAGAGTTCTGCTTAAAAGTTAACTAAAGAGTTTTGATTAAAAATTGATGCAACAACATGGCCCATTGCCCTCAGTCTGCATGCGCTATTACTGACATTTGGAAATGTTATAGTTATTCATACTCTCTTAGTTATAGTTATAATTGCAGCACTTCCTTTCAGAGATAACATAAACAAACCCATACAATGGCCATTTCTTTTATTAGTGAGAGCTGTAAACAAATAGCATGAGCCATATTCATCTTCTGTTAAAGCCTTTTTCTTTTACCCATTTGATACAAGTCTTTGACTGATACACCCTAGGACAAACTGAGAGTGGACTGAACAGAACTATCTTCTAATAAAAGTAAAGAATTGACTTGTTAATCTCTATTTTGATGTTAATATAATCTAAGAAGTGGAAATTGATTTGCATAGAGGGTAATGAGAACATATCTAAAATAATGGAGTGCCTCTATAAAATTTCTAAGGCACCCTGGCATGTTTGCTAATGTAATTCTTTTTTTTGATTTGTCGAGTCAACACCCCTTTTCATTCTTGAAACACCCCCGTTCCATTAACTGTGAGAAAGTATAATCTGAAGAATAATCATTTTGCTACTGACCCTTGGTCCTCCTTGCTACTCTTAAAATACATTCCTCCTCAATGGGCATTTCCTAGTCAAGGTTCATATAACATTGCATAAAAGTACCGAAAATTGACAGTTATGAGAATTATTGTTCAGGATTCTTCATCACATAATGCACATTTAGGCTTAGCTACTGATCTCAACGATTATGAAAATGTCATTTGAAAATCAGAAGGATGCTCAGCACTTTTGTGGGTAAAGAAACGAATAGGGAGTTTGTTGTAAGTCAGAACAAGACAGGGGAACCATTGGAACGGCAAATTACATAGATAAGAATATTCCTTGTATACATAGCCAGGATAGCTAGAATTTTGGTCTAGGGAGCCAGATACTCGGAGACAGAAATACCACCTACAATCAGATCTGTCAATGCCAGATGCTCAGAAAACAAAGGATAAGTGCATAGAAAATGTTCTCAGTGGACATCAGTCAAAATCTCCCATTTTCATGTGAAAATCCTCAAAAGAAGAGATTTTGGTCCTTCATAGTAACACGGTAATTGGAAGTAGAAAAGACTCACATTGTTGAGTGGATCCCCATGCCAGGCAGGGCGTATAGATAGTACGATGTATCCATATATTTAAATTCAGCTCATAGCTTTCTGAGAATTATAAATCTGCCTTCATGCCAGCTTGTTGACTTTAGACATATATATTTCTTGAACCACCACAATTAAAGTCCAGTACTCAGTCTGAGAGTACAAGGAATGGAAAAGCATGATCTGAGTGAATATGGGAGATAAATGATGAAGTGTGTCTTATAATGAGTCTTCATACAAAACAAAGTGCTTGTACTAGAGGCAAGTTCCATTTATGTAATACTCATGATAGGATTCTCATAAATTAAGAGATTTGTTGATTGCGAACCAGTGATTTTCAAAAGTTTTTTAAACAAAGAAAGCATGCTTGTACTTCTATTATTATGCCAAAAGAGGGCACTTGAAGCTCTCAGTATAGAGGCCACAACATAATCAAATCTAGCTGTACATGGATTACTTTTCAGGAAGATTTCAGAAACGTCTCCTACTTTATGCCAGACTACACAGCAACGTAGAATCTGTCCCTAGACAATGGGCTTTTTCAGACAAACAAATGTATCGATACTTTTAAGGGAAAATCATGCTGCAATTTGACAGAGTCCTGAAGGGGGGGAGGGGAACCCTTAGAACATGTTTATGCACCATCCAAATGCAAAAAGGAGCTTTAAAAACTGACATTGCAATAACAACAACAATCTTTCCTTTTCTCTTCTGTTGGGATTTTGTTTCTTAAGGGTAACATCATCTTTCTATCAATCTAACATTTGAGTTTAAGTTTCAGAGTAACAGCCGTGTTAGTCTGTATCCGCAAAAAGAAGAACAGGAGTACTTGTGGCACCTTAGAGACTAACAAATTTATTAGAGCATAAGCTTTCGTGGACTACAGCCCATTTCTTCGGATCGGGCTGTAGTCCACGAAAGCTTGTGCTCTAATAAATTTGTTAGTCTCTAAGGTGCCACAAGTACTCCTGTTCTTCTTTTTGCGGATACAGACTAACACGGCTGTTACTCTGAAACTTAAACTCAAATGTTAGATTGATAGAAAGATGATGTTACCCTTAAGAAACAAAATCCCAACAGAAGAGAAAAGGAAAGATTGTTGTTGTTATTGCAATGTCAGTTTTTAAAGCTCCTTTTTGCATTTGGATGGTGCATAAACATGTTCTAAGGGTTCCCCTCCCCCCCTTCAGGACTCTGTCAAATTGCAGCATGATTTTCCCTTAAAAGTATCGATACATTTGTTTGTCTGNTACAAACAACCCCCCAACCTAAAGCAAATACTCACCAGAAACCACACATCACTGAACAAAACCACTAACCCAGGAACCTATCCTTGTAACAAACCCCGATGCCAACTCTGTCCACATATCTATTCAAGTGACATCATCATAGGACCTAATCACATCAGCCATACCATCAGGGGCTCGTTCACCTGCACATCTACCAATGTGATATATGCCATCATGTGCCAGCAATGCCCCTCTGCCATGTACATTGGCCAAACCGGACAGTCTCTACGCAAAAGAATTAATGGACACAAATCTGACATCAGGAATCAAAATACTCAAAAACCAGTGGGAGAACACTTTAACCTGTCTGGTCATTCAGTGACAGACCTGCGGGTGGCTATATTACAACAGAAAAACTTCAAAAACAGACTCCAAAGAGAGACTGCAGAGCTAGAATTGATATGCAAACTAGACACAATCAACTCCGGTTTGAATAAGGACTGGGAATGGCTGAGCCATTACAAACATTGACTCTATCTCCCCTTGTAAGTATTCTCACACTTATTATCAAACTGTCTGTACTGGGCTAGCTTGATTATCACTTCAAAAGTTTTTTTTCTCTTAATTAATTGGCCTCTCAGAGTTGGTAAGACAACTCCCACCTGTTTATGCTCTCTGTATGTGTGTATATATATCTCCTCAATATATGTTCCATTCTATATGCATCCGAAGAAGTGGGCTGTAGTCCACGAAAGCTTATGCTCTAATAAATTTGTTAGTCTCTAAGGTGCCACAAGTACTCCTGTTCTTCTATTTGAGTTTAAGGTCACCTACTGCTTTACCTCACCACAATAAAAGGTTAACACCTAGACTTCATCAGTTAGATCCCAATCTGTAAAATCTCATAGTGCCAGGGTGGCATTCAGTGCCTCAATTCCGGTGAAAAATGGCTGTGGGTATATCTACACTGCAGTGTAAGCCCAGGGTTCAAACTCAGTCTCAAGCCTAATCCCCCTTCCATCTACACAGAAATTGCAATGCCCCAGGGCCCAAGGATCTCATGGGGCTGGAGGGTCTGAGCATGACTAGGACTCAGGATTCAAGCCCTATTGCTTTGCAGTGTCGATACAGCACCACTAGACTTGTGCTCTGGTAGTTCACTGAAAGTATTCCGCAATCCTGCCGGCCAACTTTCTTTGTCCTCTGGACAGTCAAGTTTTTCACGCTGCACCACAAACAAAGGGCCAGAGGGGCCCACATTTTGGGATGGCATTACAAAGTCTGGGATATGGGTGGTTGGACTCAGGCCCACACACTGCAGTGTAGACGCTGGAGCCCCAGAGTTCAGCAATTTCCAACCACCTGGGGTTACAAATGAGTGTAGACACTCAAGCCCTAGGTTAACAAACCCAGGATCTGCTAACTCAAATTCTACTGACCTGGGGCTTAAATTGCCATGTATGCATACCCTGTATTCACATGCTTCTTAAGTGGCTCTTTGAAAATGCATCTTTTAACTAACTGCATTTCCACTGATACAGAGACCTGAGTGTGGAAAATACTCACCACTCATTATTGAGCTCTACTTATTAGTTCTGATTTTGATCTTAATTATAGTGGTTTTTCTACAGTGGTGTAGCTCCGTTAATTTTCATGGAAGTACTCCTGATCTACATTGGTGTCACTGAGGTCAACATTTGGCCCATAGTGGTTATGGACTAAATTCTGCAAGATGCTGAGCACTTCTACTGAAGAAGAATTTAATAATAAATAGCTTTAAAATACAGAATGAGCTTATTTTTAAAGTGCAGTTATTTGATGTAAAATAAATTTTATAATGAAAACATTAACATTGTGCAAGAGTGTCTTGCACTGTCCATATTGGTATTTGGATTGGTTAAAATCTCTGGTATTCAGCTGAAACCCCCAATTATGAGGAGACATATTACTAGAACAGAGAATTTCTGCTTATGTGTCCTATCCCTTTATCTATTCAGTTTCAGAGTAGCACACTTTAGGAGATTGGGATCTTGTCTAAAGTGGTTGCCCATCACACATTTGTTACAGAAGCAGAAACTAAAAACATTTACTGCTCCAGGTAAAAAGGATTCTCTCTCCACACCCCTGTTGTAAATATCAAGCAGAAAGCTAATGCAAAATAAATACAGAGATCTGCCTTTTATGTTATCTTTTCAATCTATCAGCATTCTAATCCTAAATGGGCTTATAAATACTCTACGAGTGAGAGAAAATAGTCTCCTGGCTGTATGAGAAATTTAATCCATATTAAGTCATTGTGTATATTTTTATATTCCTTACTGTACAGCTAGAGAAAAATGTAGTGTATGCTGATAAGGAATGCAGGGCAGAGCAGTTGATTGAGATCTTGAAGGGAATGTTGGTAGGAAGAATAGAATACTATCGTTTTAAAAGTACTAAATCCAGTGCTTGAGTTTTTCTCTCCTAAAATGTGGAGAATCACAACAAGACATGACAGGGATAAAGAAGAGAGGCCAGGAGGATACATGACCCAAAGAAGAATAGTGGAATGATCGTGTTTCACAGCTACACGTCTATGTTTCTCAGCAATCTTTACCTGTTATTTGCTGGACCCCATGGTTTGTCTGCTGGACACTACTATTTGGATCTTGTTACATTTAGAAAAGTCAGTGAGGATTGCATTAAGATATTTCCAGAGCTTACAGCGGGAGGTTTCTACATTGTCTTTGTGGCTCAGTTGGATTACATAGCTACAGAGTTCAGCAAAAGAAGTTTTGGATGAAAGAAATTGTCAGATAGTGATGGAGGAACAACTAGATGAAGGATAAAAGATATTATTACTGCTTACACAACTCCAATCTTATGAACCATCCTTTATGTATATTCTTTCAGTGCCAATGTCTTTTTGTGTGCCACACAGAGTATACGTACTCAAATGGGTCCTATGAACTAGACTCAAACCTTGACCACTTCATCTTTCCGCAAATAGGGGAGGCATTTGCTATGGTGGGGGGTTCTTCCCATTACTCCCGCCCTTGGTTCCCTCCATCCCCCAGACTTTTCATAGCTCCTCACCAGCTAGTGCTGCAGTGTCTCTACTGGGCCTGCGGGGGCTGCTGTGGGGAGGGCTGGGCTCGAAATCCTCATTGGTTTGTTGTCAGTGCTGCCCCCCTCTCCCCAGATCAGCCATCAGTGAGATACCCCACAAACACGCCGCCCTTCTCCCTCCTCAGGATAGGGCTGACATGCCACCTTCCCACCTCCCTCCAGGATGGGACGTGCCCACTTATCCACCATGAACAGCTGCAACCTCAGTGGGGAGGTGGAAGTGGGGAGACAGAAGTAGAGATGCTGATGCAACTTCTCCCCACCCCACCCAAATTCTTCTGAAATGATGCCCGTGATTTGCGTAAAATAATTTTCTCATTCAGATTACCTGAAATCCAGATTATTATTCACAACTTGGTATGTGTATAGTCCTAAATGGGGAAGAAGAGAGGGAGGAGTGTAGGAGGGTAGTGAGGAATGTGTGCCTTTCAAAAGAGCCAAGGATTGCATATATAGTGGTGCAACATGCTCAAACATATGGGCCTACATTTTTAAGATTTTGGATGTTTCAGCTTTTGGGTGCCCAAGTTGAGACTCCTTAAAGAGCCAGATTTTCAGTGATGAGCATTCACCCTCTGAAAATCAGGCCCCTCTAGGTGTCTGAAGTTGGATACCCCAAAACAGATATTCATAATCACTAATATTTTTGAAAACAGACCATGCACTACAGTCCATGCACTACAGTCCAGCTTAAAAAAATAAATCAGTGCAAACTAGACACCACTGTTCTAGGGCTCATTTGAATCCCACACAAAACCTGATAAGAAATGAAATGCACTAACTATGAAAATAAATGAAAATAATAATGGCTAAACCTTAAAAGGTTTTTGGAATTTCACCTTGCCAGTTTTAAAAATCTGTAATAAAATGCTCAAGTTGAAAACACTCTCCTGTACATCATTGCATATATTAATACAGCCAACTGTATAAATCACATTATAATAGTCCAGAATATATAACCAGGCAACGTATATCTCAGATCTGACAAGCAGCAGGTATGGATACCTCACTAGAATAAATGTATTTAACAATTTGGGTGCTAACAAAACAGTGCTCCAGAATTTTCTATAGTGATGTGGATTCAGGATAAATTAATTTGTTATGAAAAATAAAATGACAAGGGTAACTGAGGAGTGAATTTCACTTCCACAGGTCTAGCTCTTTGATCAAACACTACAATCTATCCAAGTTTTTCTATTAATGTATTTTACACATGGTGAGATTATTTTGGTGCACTTATATTTAACCTTAATGTCTGCTTTTTCAAAGAGGAGAAACTGTGGCTCAGCGTCTCGAATTGTCAAAGCAACCTACTGGAGTTTTCTTTTTATAGATGAAAAGAAATGTCCAGATGACCAAAGGATTCTCAGTAGCAAAACTATCACACCATGATTACTCTGGCAGCAACATCCCATCTCAAAGTACCCATGGCTGCATAAACAGAAAGCTCGGAAACTTTCAGTGGTACCGACAACTTTTTCAATTACATTTGAAACTTCATGTCATCTCAAGAGATTCACTAGCGCTGGTGTTGCTACTGAAAATGTCAATTCTATTCTCTTTTTTTAAAATCACTTTATTTTTGAATGGGCCAAAAGTAAGTTATCTCCCCCTGCTAGGGACCCTCAAGTTTATCATTAGAAGAAGTTCCGTGACAATCTAGTAAACCATTAATGAGATTTCTTTTTGTGACAGACAGAAGTAAATGTATCCCTCTAATCCTATCCTTTCAGGTCCCTGTCTGCCGATGAATGTTAATAATTAGTAGTTGCGTTCCCCCTCCCTCTTTATAAAATTGCATTCTTCATAAATTCATCATCTTTTTTTGTTATGTTTTGTTTTTTCAAAGTACCAGCAGCCCTGACAGTCTCCCTTTGTTCTTATGTTTATAAATTATTTATAATGTAGAAATATCTCTTCTTAGTCTTAAAAAATAAACTAATGGGTGAACATAACATACTGCCAGCAACAGATCTACCACAAGGTTTAAAAAAAGAGCTCACACTTAAAGGAAAAAGGAAAGAACATTGCATGGAAATCCATTTATCTGAGTGTACACTGAGTTTTGTTTGCAGGTGTTAAATACATCTGAGTTACTCTCACTTTATGCTCTTTTTCAGTTGCTTTTCCAAACTAAAACACCTTAACTGACGCCACAAAAGTAGCCTCTTTTAGGACTTCGACACTCATAATTTGTACCAAATTAACTATACCTGTATAGTTAAAGCTGTACAACCCACATAGTGTGGACACAGTTATACTCATATAAATGTACTTATAGTGGCATAGGTTAATTCTGCATGGGAAGGGGAATAAGTTACATTAGTATAAAGGCACCTTTAAACAGGTACAACTATGTTCACACTAGGGGTTGTACTCCTATAATTATATTGGTAAAAACCCCCACACCCAAAACTGATATACTTCTACTGATACAGAGACTATACAGACCAGAACTCTGTCTCTTTGGGTTTTAAACAGGAGTGCCACAAAAATTCAATACATTGCACTGCATTTAGTGAAGGCTAACAGCCATGCATCCCAAATACATACACTTCTCAAACACCAAATCACTATTGAAATATAACAGTGTTTGCCACCTACTGAATAGCAATGAGTGATTCATTTTCTAAGTCTATTTCAGTTTTGGCTATGGCTCCTTATCTCTGTTCCACATTGTCACCAGCAGGAGTAGTCCCCTAACCACATATGAGACCAGAATGATTATTAATTAAAGTAAACAGAACTTAATTCTGTATCATGCAGTCTTATATAAAATCTATAGTCAAAGCTTTATTTTGCAGTAGGTGAGCACATGTCAACAGAGATAGCTTAAAAGTCATAGTATTATACTGGAAATATATCCAGGGCTTAGATAAACAGCACTCCTAATAATGTTAATGCTGCCTGGCATGTAATTTAGATAGGAATCTGATCACCACCTTACCTCAGCTGTAAGGATTTTGTACCAAAGCAGAAATAACATCTTATCTTCCATCTGAAAATGGGACAGAGTGATTCCACGAGTTATTTACTGACTTACTGCAAAACTGCTACATGGTAATATCATATAGGGTAACTGTCCAGCCATTCACAGCAGTGGTTCCACACAATGCCTCAAATTACTTCATCTACTCCTAAAACATAAGTTCCATGCCAGAAGTCGCTATCAGTCACTATAATGACAGCAGCAACGCTGCATGACAACAATAATTCAGGAACAACAAAACAAACAAAAAAACCACCATCTCCATTTAAAGTAAAGGGAAATTTATGAGTAGAAATGGACTTGATGTATGCAGGATCCATACTCTAACCCAAGTTCAGGGGAGGCTGGAGCAAAGACTTCGGTTTGGTTTTGTGAGTAGCAGCTCAGATTGGCCAGAAGTCCTTTGCAAATTATTCACACTAGTTTTTGACTGGTTTATGACTTTTCAGGATGAACTATATTTTGACCAAAAAGAACACTCTTGAAAGACCTTTAGAAAATCACTAGTAGAGGTGCTTTCTGAATGAGTGAAAGAGGCGGCAGCTCCAACAGCTTGGGGTGTGTGACTCAGCTTAGACAAAGCCAGCATGGACAGAGCCAGCTTGAAACTCAGTCAGATTCTCAGAATGAATCTGAACCCACTTTACATTGTAAAAGGGTGGATAAGTCCTCCACCTACTCTCACTCCTTGACTTCAACACCCCACAATAAGCTTTGAATCTGTGTTGAAATCCATTTTGGGATTGTCTTCACATCTTGCAAGGTAAGATGCTAGGGTTGAATAGATTGGGAAAACAATACATTTAGGAGAAACTGAGTGGGAAGCCCACAAGCACATAGGTTTTAAATAAAAGGGCTAAGCAGAGCCCAAAGGAGAGACTGCCCCATGTCTAGAATATCATCCACAGGTAGCAGGCCTGTCAGGAGACATTTGGTGAGTCAAGGGAGTGTTGCTAGGGATTGGAAGAAGGAGTTGCAGGGTCAAGATGGTTGTTTAGAGTCAAGAAACAGAGAGTTGGCACCACAGAAGATTGGAGGAAATGAGAAAGTTGTGCTTGGGTTGGGTGAAAGGAGATGAAAGCTAGAGAGGTGGGGAGGAGGGAAGAGACCCCAGTAAGATGGTATAAATTCAGATAAGCATCTAGGAAAAAATGCTAAGTAGGTGTAGCTGCATTGTTTTCAGTGGAGTAACATAAGCAGAGAAATGGGTCCCTAAACTTTTCTGCATTTACTCAAACTGAACTTCCAGCTCTTTGGAAGTTCACACAAAATTACTATCTACCTTAATTATTTCAATTCTGGCATTGTTTCCCACCATTGTTAAAATACAATTCTGCCTTGGTTTAATCTCACTCTCAAATTTTGCACAAATATAAATACTCACCTCTCTTTTTATTAAGCTCTCTTTTGTAACACTTTTGTATTTAAGGCCACTTTCTCCCTGACTCCCAGCTGCATTAAACCCTATTATAACTTAATTTGTAACTAAAAATGGGCTTATACAAATACTTGATACCGATATGCCTCTGAATTTAAGGGATATGGGAGGGGAGTTCAGAATCCAAATTTTTTTTGTCTGGTCTGTTTCTATAATGGACCAAACCAAATCCCAGATCTAAGCACTCTTGAACTTCGCTGGTTTCAAAATCCAGATCCAAAATTTTGTGACTCTGGCCCTTCTCTAGTTATAACAATATCTTTTTATAACACGCAAACTGCCTGATTCCCCGGTGCCATTAAAAATACACTATACAAAGGCTTTAAGCTTAAAATACAGCATGATTATTTGATAGCAGGAGGTGTCAGGTGGAGACAGAGACACATGGATGGAATTGACTTGAGGCACGTCATAAGAAAATAAGGGTGATGTGATCACAGTACTTACAGTGTGTGCAGCAGCTGTACAGTTCTACATGGCAGGTTCCATCATACATTTCATATGGAAAAAAAAAAAGATTCTGAGTAAATGATGGGTGAATACAGAATAAATTGTAGTGTATGACAAGCCACTTTCTCTTTGTTTAATATATAAATCAGGAGCACTTATGAATTGATATTAATTAAAATAATGTATTTGCTTTCTTTCGACAGTTATGTCAGCCTCATTAAAAACTGAGTGCTAAATCTTCATTAGATTTTCAATATTAAAATACTTCCATGAAAGATGAATTAACATTTAACTTGTTGCTGGTCATGTTGAGAAAAAGGGGAAACCATCAGGGATGTAATCCTGGCCCAATCAAATCAATAGGAGTTTTGCTATTGATGTAAGTGGGGCCAGGATTTCACCCTAAATGTTTAGCTTGGTGGGAAGTAGAAGTAATTTCCCCAGACTTACAGTTTGGTCTCCAGAGGTATTCCACTTTGGATAGTTATTCATCATTAACTTCTAGTATTGCATGGCCATGGCTAAAATTTTCAAACCTGCCTAAGTGGCTTAGGAGCCTACATCCCATTTTGAGCAGTGATCTAGGTACATAAAACGCATTAGTCTCATTGAAAGTGAATGAGATTTAGGCTCCTATCTCACTTAGGTGCTTTTGAAAATGTTATCCCATGTCTTAAACTAGAGTAATTGAATCAAGTAAAAATCAGTATTATTGTAACTATGGCTAGTCTATATCAGTTTTTTTTTTTACTAAGGACAAAGGGAAACTAAACAACTAGAACATATGAGAACACTATAATTCAAATCAAACAGGGTACTTGCAACTTTGTTGATTGGGCTCTGGTTTGGATGACATTACTAGGCACAGCCTGACTGGACCAAGAAGTAAAAGGCAGTTTCTCTGGGTAAGTCTATAGTGCCTGGGTCTTTGGCACCTGGGTGTGTGGACTCAGTTTTTCCAAGCCTGTGCTTGAGGGTCCACCCTGCATTTTACAACTTGGGTTTACAATTGCTAGACCCGGGTCCCATAGCTGTTATAACTAGGCCAAACTGCACTATGACTCAAGTCTGCAGCTTGACCTGCGTCCACACTGCAAAATGACAGGACTTGGATCAGAGTCTCAGCGGGACTTGGGTTCTGACCCTCCTCCCCCGCCCTCTCTTAGCAGGGTCCTAGGACCTAGGTCCTAAGTGCTTGCTGACCCAAGTCAGGCTGCTTTGTGTGTGGACAGAAAGGGGTCTCGGGCTCAAACCTGAGTCAGAGCCTGGGCTTAGTGTGCAATACAGACATACCCTCAGAGTTCTATGTGTTAAGGCTTGCTAGCTCTCATCTCTTAGATATCCTGTACCCTGTTTCAAGCTGCTGTAAATTTAGCAGGGATGAGTGGGCCAGAGTGAAAGAAGATAACAGTTATCAAGATGAAGCAAAATATTGTACTTTGCATATTCAGTTGTAACTATGATCAATGAACCCCTTAATTCTGTGATAGCTGTAGACTTAAATTAGTGCAAATGTAACTGGAATGGCCTGAGTTGGTCTGATCCCTATCCAAAAAGCCATTTAAAATAATGTAGTTGTCTTCTTTCAGATGTGTTGTCTTAACTGAATTAGCTTATAAATGTGTCTGTCTTTGGGGGGAAAAAAGGTAGATTTTATAATTATGTTTTACCTGAATGGATCCTGCTTGGAAATGGAAACATCTGATTCTCTTGTCAATATGTTTATTCATTAAAAAGCCACAAGGTGGTGGTGTGGTGTCACTTTTTAAAAAAAACAACAACAAAAAAGAGGTTTTGTTTAATGAGCTTGAACTCACAAGCCTGCTCATCTTAAGTGAACTGTGACTTTTCAAATACCAACCCATTAATGTCAAAGGCAATACTGAAGGGAACAGTTCTGTTTGATTTAAAAAATACAGACAATGTGAAGTCCACTATGCTCTAATATCTATCACCTATGGGGCTCCATTCATGCCTAATGCTTTATTCAAGCTAAGACCTAGTTTTTATATATCAGATTAATACATATCTACAGCTTTGCACCTTTCTATTTTGATTTTTTTATTATCAGGGCTCGCCGGGGCCATTTTCATTCCCTTACTATAGCATCTGCAAGCAGGTGGATTAGAGATAACTCTCATTGTGCTTTGTTTTCTCCTGACACTGTCATTAATCATTCCTTAAGCCACACTTCAACTTATAGTAATCAGGACTGGCTGTTCCCGAGCTGCACAAGAATTGCCTTTCACAATGTAATGTGAAATTGGAAGCGAATGGCTGAAGCCAGACGCTTCTTCTGCATTCCCCATCTATCTCATCATTTAGGTATTTATCCATCTCAGGCTTGTACAGGGAGCATCTCTTTCCTTCCCATGAGGACACAGATTGCAACAGAGGATCAGATTTGTTACCCAGGCTTTGGGCTTTGATTGTCCTCTTATAAATTCGGGATTAAAGTGAAATTTCCCACAGGGCTATGCAGGATTTGCTAGCATTTAACTGTTTAACCTGGCTGTTTGTGAATGAGAATCCTGTGGTCAACTATTCCATAGAGAATATTATGGTAAGCCAGCTCTGAATGGCAGACATTTTGGTAAATTCCTGTAAAGACTGGTACAGTTGATTCCAATTAAGTTCATACCTGATAACAATTGTTTTCTTGTACATGATGAACAGTAATCTTATGATAAAAACAGTTGTCTAAGTATTCCCTTGTGAAATATAGATGTCTGCTTTAGAATAAATGCAGACCTTCAGAAAGTTATAGTCCTCTATGTATGCTTTTACAATCATTGTGCATTAATTTGTCTTGAATTTGGTCTTATCTTCCATTGTGTACAATAGTCATATTCTTTAAGCTGTTAGCCAATTTTAATAACAAGGACTAGCTAATCACGTGTATAGTAGTATGGTATTTGAATGGACAAAAAATGTGAACAAGCTACACTTGATATATTAATAAAGATGAATACAAAGTTCTGGAAAGCATGCTGTTAAATTTCTAGCCAAAACAGATGGATTTTTCCTGGTGTTTCAATGTGATTCTTATAGACAGGAAAGTGCTTCTAATGTGCTATTCTCTACAAAACTGAAAGCAAGGTGAAAAATGTTCAACCCACATTATCTGTCTTTTAGTTTTAGATTTGGAACCATTTAAGGGAAAAGATTTTAAAACAAGTCAAAATCATTTTTGTTATCTAGTTTAAAGGGATTGTATGCTCAACCACTGTCTATATATTCTATTTAATGTGGATGTGTTTTTAAAATGCCTACAAGGATAGTGCCTACGATAGTGCCTATGAGGATCTCATGTGCTTTTCCAAGAGAAATAGAACATCCAAGCAATAAAAGTACATAATTTAAACATTTTAGCTTACAGTGAAATCAGTTCCTGTGGAGGGAATGGACTTATTAATTAAGCTCAGTTCGAACCTTCTCTCCTTGAGAAATTTTTATATCTTATTTAAAAGTTTGCCTTATTTTTTCTTTGTTGGTTAAAAATGTGCCAAATTTCCAAAATAAGCTTTCATGGGATTTATTTTGAAAAAAATAAAAATGATTCTTATTTACCATTTTAAAAGGAAGTGTTCTAAAGACCTCAGTGAAAGAGCCCTGTATACTGTCAATTACAAATCTATATAATACAGACTGCAATTAATTTATAGACAAATATATTCATTTTTCTTTGGCTTTAGTCAGATATCCTGCATAAAGAACCTGCAGTTATGACAGGCACTGATCTTCAGCTAACCACTGTCTCAGTGAAAGGAAGCAGTTTGGTTGTATAATTGTACCTGCGAAATCATCAGAGGCTGTGTGCACATTTCTAAATATCTTTATCATTTAGTATTTCTCTCATAGCATTAAATGAATACTCTAAAGGAACGAGCATTCCTTTCTATTGATGTGAAATATCCTCTAGATTCACATGAGTAATTTTCAGCTGTGTATAATGCTCCTGAAGTAACCTCTTCATTTCCATTGTTTTAGTGTGAAATCATTTCCTCAGGAGATAATTAGAGTTGCTCCATTTATTACATTAAATGATTAGCATGCACTTGAAATGATTCAGTATATTTTCCTTTATTGCTGATGACTCTTAAATATGGGCCTACATTTTTAATGGATAAATTAAGGTTGTCTTGGCTCTCTGTGTCTGTAGCAAAACAAGAGAGATTTTCTTTTCCAAACATAGGCCAGGCGTGTTGTATACTATACACTTAGACTGAAGAGCTCCTATTTAAATGAACATCCCACCTGGTCCAACAAAGAGCCCAGTAACAGTTTGAAGGTAAAACAAGCCTTAAATGACAGCACTATGGCTGCTATTATGCAGTGGTGTGTGTGATAAATAACTAATTTAAAGTGTTTTAAGATCACAGTCCTACAAAGGGTCTCAACCCAAGTGGATCTACATTATCTGAACAAGCAAAATCCTCTTCAAAAGTTAGGAGAATTATGCATTACCCCAATTTGAGAACATACACTTTTTTACAGAAGATTATTAAATCTACATAGAGAATTATGTAGATTCAAAAGTGTTACTGTATGTTAACTAAAAGTTGTTATCCATATGTTTCTGGTATTAAATAACTACAGGATAAATAGAATCATAGCTATTAGTTATTAAAATGCAATACAATTCTACTCAACAGTAGGGGCCACAGTTTCAAACTCATTTGCCTAAAGCAGAACAGCTAAACCCCTGTGATAGGCTCCCAAACAGTGACTTAGGCCTTGTCTACACTACAGGGGAAATTCAATCTAAGCTACGCAATTTGAGTTACATGAATAGCGCAACTCAAATCAACGTAGCTTAGGTCTACTTAACACAGGATCCACACTAAGAAATGTTGATGGGAGACGCTCTCCTGTCAACTCCCACTACGCTTCTCGATCTGGGGGAGTACAGAAGTTGATGGGAGAGCAGGTCTTCATTAGACCCGCTAAATCGACCGCCGATGCATCGATTGCCACTTGTCGATCCCCCGGTAAGTGTAGACATGCCCTTAGAGGCCTGATCCTACACAACTGAAGTTAATGGGAATTTTACCATTGACTTCAATAGGAGTAGATTGGAGGCCTTTGTGAGGTGCTGAGCACTGTCAACCCCCAATGAAGTTAAGAGGATTTAAAAGCGCTCCACCCCCTCAGGAATATTTCTTACATGCCCAAGTCAGCACTGAGGAGTCCAAGAGAGGTATTTCATTGGGTTTAAGTAACCTATAATGTTGCTATGGAATCTACCTACATTAATATGTGTGAAACAACTGTCATTATTAAGAGACTTATTCTCTGATGACTAACTATGATGTATACTCCTATCTCCATATTTGTCAACCTTCATTAAGGACCAAAGCCCTGACCCTGCATACCTTACACATGAAGTCTTATTACATTTAAATGACAAGTGTTTTATATTTTAAAAATAAAATATTTTAACAGATTTTAGTAATGAAATCTGTAGACTTTTCATTCTCCCAGTCAGTTTTATGTGCATTTATCCACTGATAAGCTAAAGCCCACAGAATAAATCTTCTGCACTAACAGAGAGTTCACAGAACTTGTTTGTGCCTTAATGGCTGCCTGATGGGGCAGGAAGGAGTCAGCAGTCGGTACAAACTTGTTATTTGCTATTAATAAAGGACCCCGATAAACAATCCAAATAAAACAGGAATAGTAATAATATATAAGAAAAAAAAGAGGTAATAAAAACAGTATTGAATGAATAACAATCAACCCCCAATAAATTTGAAGAAGCAGGAAAATATGTTATACTGACTGTGCTTTGGATGAGAAAATTCATCTTCATAATGAAACTCACCATTAGTAATGGACAGCATTTCTCCATTTTTACTAGTATTTACCAGTAAAAATGTAGAAAATGAGTGTTCCTACTGAACTACATTCCTTCCAAAGCATCACTTTTCTAGATATTTCTTTGAAGTCTAGAACAAATGAACGTAAGTAAAAGAAGTGTTTCCCCTTCGGGGTGTATGCTTTACTTGCATTAGCATTGATGAGACATTTGTATGCTGTGGTGGGACACCCGCTCCCTCAAAGTCCAATGTAATCATTCATGTGCTAATATGCACTGTAATTCCAATTTCATGAAGTACAATTTGGCAATATTTCAACTAGCTGACATCAATAATGGTGAACTTGTTCTTGATATCCTTACTGAGGCACAACTCTCATAGAAGTTAGTATTTTTTCCCATTGAGTTCCATGGCTGGCCCTCATTTTGCTGATGTGGAACCTGATTTTCAGCCCTCATGCCTGGAAAATGCCATTGACTCCACAACAAGGTAGCATGGCTTGTTCTCATTATTTTACTTTAAGAGACTCAAAAAATTATTTGGTTCAGTTCTTCAGGCCTTACTCTGACAAAACTCCCACTGATGCCCATGGGAGTCTTGATGTCAACTGGAATTATGCCTGAGTAAAGGACACAGGATTATGCCCATAGGCCACAATTCAGCAACACACTTAAGCACAAATACAATTCCCATAGCTGAAAAGGGATGGACTTAAACATGTGTGTAAGTGCTTTGTTGTACTGGGGCCATAGACACTGCTCCTGCTCCTACTGAAATAAATAAATGGCAACCATCCCATTGACTTGAATGATGCTAGAGCAGGACCATGGTGACTAGGGATCAAACCCTGCTCACCTTTTTCACATCAAGCGTGGTCCCATTTACTGGCCCTATGACTAGGCATCATATATGCGATAGATACATTTTCCCTGAAAAAACTTACTTGAGCATTATAAAAGCACACCATTAAATAAGAGAGCTACTCCAGGCATATTATACTAAAAGTGTGCCATAATGTTGTTTGTGTATGACAGGCATTTTCTGTGTAGGAATGCTGAAATTCTACACTGATGTCATTAAAGCACTACCAAACGATGGAGACACTAATATATCGGGGTTTAAAATGACACATGCTAAGTTTTAGAATGTTTTTAATAGAGTCAAAGCATATATTTTTAAAATAGATAAAGTTCTAACAATACTAGTAGTAGTGGCGTGAAAGGTTACTATAGGTGAACTCCATCTCTCTCAAACATTTATTCCATTTAAATAAAAATACCTGATAGAGAGCATTTCTATTATTCACAAGAAATCATGCAATATAATGGTTCCTAGCACTCCTTTTGTAATAGCTCATATAAATAGTTGGGGCTGCAATTCAGATTCCCACTTTGTTCAGACTTCACAGAAATACTTTTTACAATTGATCACACTTTTATTCTTTATTGTATTCTAAATAGCCTTTGATTTCTCAGAAAACCAAGACTAAAAATTAAGTTTGCAGTAGTGAAAAGCACAGTACTTAATCCCACCCCCGCACACAAAATCCCCAAACTTAAGATACTTCCCCCCTTCCCACAATTGAGGAACAGAAACCAGAAACTACAGAAATGAAGGACAATTCTACATTATGACTCATATTATTTAGAGAACTATTTTAAAGAATTATTTCTCGAGTCTAAATGGAGCAACATGGGTTTTCCCCAGCCTAAAACCTAAAGTGATCGGATAGTAGATGGAATGCTAAGGTTGTGCTATTCTTTTATTTGTGACATTTTAAACACACAACTTGTAGTTCCTATGTCTTAGACCATATGTGTTCACATTACATTAAGAAAACCAATTAAATAGGGTACCTTAAAAAACATCACTCAGCTGCTTACCTGATTCTGTTTATGTTAAAAAAAAATTAAGGAAGAGGTAACAGATTCCTATTTGTATTGATGTGTGACAGCAATGGCAAATGGCAGTGCCTTCAGAACTTTTCTCAAACTACTTCAGACAGTCTCTTTCTTCAAATCCATTACTCAACCATGTTTGGAATGAGAATATGCTAAATCCTTAGCTGATGTAAATCAGCATAGCTACACAGATGTCAATAGCTCCAGTGTAGCTGCTGATTCATCCCAGCTGAGGATATAAGCAGATATTTTTAACTTTAGACTGAAATATTGACAACTACCATGACTTGCTTATGGACTAAGTTTATATATAAAGAGCAAATACAAGTTCTATCATATAAACAAAAGAATTGAATCACAAGAAAACCTACATTCAACTAACGAGAGGGTGGAGGAGAGGAATTCAGTTAAGGCTAACACTGTATTCTTAATCCATCCCCCATTCTGCCAAGGTTTTTCAGCACAGTAGGTAGCATATGTAGTATTTCTGCTTTATTATGAAGAAGTTAAAATTAACAAGAGTAAAGAATCGAAGAAATGCATGAGAGCTGACAGGCCAAAGTGTGTGTGCATGATGAAGATATATCACTGAATTATGTAAATACATATTTAAGGAACCTTTAAAAACACAATATTTACCTGACTTTAAAGACACCTTTTGGAGCCCAGACACTTTAGAATAGACCTATATAATTTTTAAAACATGTTATTTACCTGATAGACAAGACTCCTTTTGAGGTGAAAATACACAATATTTTCCTACAGGCTTTAAACAAACAGATAAAACACTTATTTGAAGATACTACTGCACACTGACTTAATATGATAAACATATTGTCTCAAACTGCAGCCTGGGACTGTTACAGTATTCCCAGCATTCATCTTAATACCACACCCATTTGCATTTTAATGGCCTTCCACCATTTAATAGAGAAAATTTTATTTTTAAAAATGAATGCCAAGAGACATTTGTAAACAGCAGCACAAATTGCTCCTGGGCTGTAATCCTGAGTGCCAAGTTTCACTCTGGTGTGAATACAGACAAGCATTAAAAGTCTGAAAAATGGGTTTCCTAATGGAAATACTGGCAGACCTTTAAATGCAACAGACTTAGCAGGTGCCACTTTAATAAAGATCTCATATTTGATCTTCTAGATTACACTTTGCTTTCTAATTCCAAATAATTAGTACAACAATACAACTGGAAATATTTTTCCCTGTATGTCATTTAAAAATGTACAAGGGATGTTATCCACCAATTTGTAAGCCTTGAAGAGTATTTCCTTTAAAACACCAAAAATAAAAATAAATCCTTAAAGATATGGCAAACATATGCAGTTTCTTTATTGAACAAACAAAAATAGATTACACACATCCTTTCAAAATCAAAGACATTTGCTTTGTCTGAAGCAAGAGAAGACATCTGGGGGCTTGAATCTTACTACTTTTCAACACTATATTGTAAGTGCATCAGTAACCTTTTAGTTAACCAGATTATTTACAGTCAGATCCTTGTAAAAACCACACCTTGTGCTGTTGCCTTAGGGGAGTGAAGGAGACATCTAAAATGAAATATAAATGTGATATTTATTGTTACATTTACTATAGTGTAATCATATATCAAATGTGCTAAATTCACAGACATATAATAATACAATTGTATCAAGATTGAAAATGTAATACTAAACTGGGAGTCCCTTCAATCCCAACTCCTGTGGTAGTTCATTTTAGCAAATGTTCTCACTGCTTATTGGAATTCTTCTTTGTACATGTCATTAAACACAAGTGCTACTTCCCCCTGAAAGTTCTGCTAATAGTATGTAAATCTTTAAGATTTAAAAACAAAGCTTTAATAAAATAATAAAAATAAATAATAAAATAATAATAATAATAATAATAATAATAATAAAAACCCAGCCAACCAAACCCCAGCCAACCCTCCTCTCCCCGTTCCCTTATTTGTGCAGGTATCACCAAAGCAAAACATCTTCTTATACTTGCTTGCCTTTGTGAGGAAAAAAAAAAAAAAAAGCTCTCCATTAATATGAATATGGCAGAGGGGAGGCAGTCTGGTTTAGTTATTGATATTAATATGAAAAATGCAGATTGGTCTTTGTAAGTAGTTTGATGCTGACGTAAATTAGTTTATTTTTTCACCTGTTATCCCCGGTTGCTATGCTAAAAATGCAGATGGAATGCATATTGGCAGTGTCTGTTTATAGCTCCTTACTTACACTGGTGTGGTCTGGGTGTTTAGGCTTTTCTTTTCACAAGTACTACATTCAGAATGAGAAAAAAAGGAGGTTCAAGAAGTCACTGCATCTATAGATTCATTTTAGTTGAAAAGAGGGCAGTATGTTTGGAAGGTGGAGCAAGAGTGCTCAAGATTACACCATATTTGCTTTTGGTTAACCAAATAATAGCAAACACCAGCTAGAGAAGCAGCCTTCAATTTGTACCTGGGTTTCTTAAACTGAAACAAAACAAAACAAAAATATCCGCTTCACTGTATATGCTTTCTAATATACTTTAACTACTTCTCCAGTATATACACATATAACATGATTGTGCTTCTGTCAAAATGCAAGTGGTGTGTATAACCAGATACAGTAACTTTCTGTAACAAAACAAACTGGGCCAAATTCAGCAGCTGTAATTCTACTGCTGCCAATAGATGGAGCTGGCCCTATTGAATTAAGAATATTTCATCATTTTCCTGACTTCAATTAAAATAATGAACAAAATAAATATGGTCAGAAAAAAGTAGTTAGCCTGTTTATAGATGCTTTTATTTTCCCTACTCTGAAAGCACTTGCAAAATAAAAAGTTGTATACAATGAAAGCTAATGCACTGGAGTGATTCTAAAATGCTAGAATGCATTATTTTGAGGTCAGGAGCTAATTTCTGCTCTCTGTTATCCTGGTGTAAATCTGGAGTCACTCCAACAACTTCAGAGGTGTGACTGCAGATTTGCACCAGGGTAACAGAGAGAAGGATTTAGCTCTTGGAGTAAAGGCTTTAAAAAACAAAAATAAAAAACAACTCCTGAAAGTAATAGTAACTATAGTATTCTTTCTAGTGACACAGCTTAAATTAATTCACAGCTACATGTTTTCAACCATTTAAAATAGCAGAAGCTCAGTTTTGAGCTGTGTTGGTAAATTAACTTACTGGGAGGGAAAAAAAACAAAAATAGGCAATAACAGTACAATGTCTGCTGATTCTTCTTAGACAAGAGAAATTGTGGTTGCTTTCTTGACAGTTGAGACTGCAGGATCTGGAAAATGATTTTTATATAGATTTTAGAGATTTTCTCCCAATTATGTTTCTTTGTAAAGAATACTTTCATAATACTTAAAAGTGGTATCCTTTATTACAACTCTTATTACAGGAAAATCGATGAAAGCCTGAGTGGTGGGTGTATTGTTGTGACACTTAAACTATTTGTAAATATTGTTCACAGCTTTCTTAGCATATTTTAGCAAGGCAACATTTCAGCAAAGTATAATTTATCACACATGATATATACTGTATGTTTCAAAGCCAATCACACTGGAAAGAGAAATCAAGACAGGAAGCCATCTATGTATAGGTCTTGCTTTCAAGTAAAGCATTTCAAACTGTGGGTGTAGAGGGTTTGGAGGAGATTATGCTGCAATCATAAAACTCTGACTGATGGGCAGGAAGCCATCTTTACATTACTTTCAGTGCCCAGTATAATCCAAACGATGCCTGGTTGAAGGTATTTCTCTGAGCTATATTGGCCTTGCTTCCCCTTGTAGTTTATGCTCAAGCAAGCTCCTCTGATTACAGCATTGGAGCCACAACATCGGTGCTTTCATCATCATTTCATTCCAGATATGAAAACAATGCATCCTTTTAATAAATCAGAATACATCCAGGAAGGATTTTATTTAAAATTCACATAAGGGGAGTTTAAAATATATATATTTTTAAAATGACCAGTTTACACCACTTAGCTTTAAAAATAAATGTATCTTTTTAGAAAGGGAAGAGATCATACAATGCATTTTCTGGAAAAGATAATATTTAGTTTCAGGTTCCAAAAAAAAAAAAAAAAACTTTTTTACATTGCCTGTATTCTCCTCCATCACTATCTTCAGTTTTGTGATTTATGTAATAAGACAATGATCTTTAATGTTATAATGATAGCTTAATCTGTACTTCACTTAATATTAAATAGTTGATTTGACCAATTGGACTACTGCTTATCACTGCTTTAAAACCTGTGCCCACAAGCCCCAAATACTGGTCACTTTATATGTGTAATCAAACCTTTACTTTCATAATATATCAGCAAAGGTTAATATTGAGAAGTGGACTCTAGAAAACAGAGTTCACATAATATATGAACATTACATATATATGCATAAACATTACACCTTTCATTTGAGGATATACTAGAGATGAGTCTGCCTCAAAATTCTCAATCCAAAACCTCCTATATTTTGGGAATGTTCAAAGTATATATCCAAACGTGAATTTTGCCAGTTGCCATTTCCTTATATTGGGGCAACTAAAAAACCTAGATCCAACAAAATCCCTTAACTTTGGGCTGTTTGAAGTCCAGGTCTGAGTTCTGTGATTTGATCCTGTTCTTAGATTTCTTTCTAGCAAACTTTTTCTACAGAACGTATGCCTTGTTACCTTTGGGTACAATTCTGCATTCCTTAATTAAAGCAAAATACTCATTGAAATCAAAGGTGTTTTTGCCTAAAGATGAAGATCAGGCTTCAGCACCTTGTCAACAGAATGCTGTATGCTTGTCTGCTAGCTTTGTGAATCTACAATAATCGTTTAAAGATAGAGTGCTTTTGGAAATAAAGGGTAACTAGCTGAAGTTTGGGTTATGGACAATTTTTAAAAATCTGAAACCTAAACCAACTTTGTAATATTAATAAAATATGAATTTGTGGAATGTTTTACATTTCTGATTATCAGGAGAAGAAACAAAACAAGCCAGACCAAATGAGCAGAGGCATCAGAATTGACTGTTCAGTGGGTGAGAGGAATTTAGCTCAGCTCATTATGATGTTAAAATTAAGGCCAGGTCCTGCTCCCACTGAAGTCAATTAAGCTGTGATCTTTCAGCATTGCATCACAATCACAAAACAGTTCGCATTTCTTTCTACTATTTAAAAAAAAAAAAATCTTGACTCACCATAAATATATAGATACAATGCCAAACATATTACTAGCCCTTTTTTTCCAAATAAAAATTTATAATTTTACAATGTTCTCATTTCTGACAGACATCTCAAAACATACAGCAAATCAGAAGTAACACTTGCATGCAGAAGCTTGCATGTAACTTATATAGCACATGTTAAATTTGGTGACAGTATAGAAGGGAATGATTGAAGAAATTACTCTACACGAGACCCCTGTTTACATTTACTTTGAAGCACTGAAGCCCTGATATATTGCTAAACTGCTTTTTTAAAATAGTAATATACAAATGTACTAAAATGAGCAAACTATTTATTTTTATTCCTTCAGTTGATTCCAATACATTAATTATTGTGGGCGAAAACTCCCACAAGGAAAAGATGCTCAACTTTTTTTATTATGGTTACTAAATCCAGATAAGTTTCACCTGCTGATGATTTACCAGTGCTTCAATTTACCTCTCAGTTTTACAGATCTGAATAAAAAGGACAGCAGGAATACTACTATTAGAAATTGTGCCACCATTAAATATTAAGTAAACTGACTAGACTTACTAAAATGGGAACTAAAAATATCTTTAGGGAAATTCTGCTCTTAAACATAGCAATGTAGCAACACATATATATTTAAATAACTCTTTTGAATTAACAAGTTTCATAATTACAGATTATCAGTCTGTGTAATCACATCTTCCCTTGGATGAAATAAGCATATCTGAAGAGATCAGCTGTAGTGTGAACATTCTAAACCAAATGCTGTTTTAGCTCACATTGCTGAATATAATACAAATTATTTAATATGTACTATGTGCTTTCTGTGCCTATATATGTGCTCCTAAATGAGGAAGCTGCAGATTGTAAAGAAAGGGCAACAGAGAATTTAAAATATTCCACCTTAATTCTAATTTTTTAAAAAAAAGCATGGTAGGAAAATTATTAGCAGAAGCAAACTTGGATTTTATGAAATATAAAAAGTAAAGTGCATGCTAACTTAATTTTCATCCTAAACTTAACAGACATCCTACATGGCAACAGTATTAAAGCAAAAAGGAGGGATACATTTTCCTATTCGATAATAAGCTATGGAAGTTGCATGGGGTAGAGTCTCTAGGAAATCTACTCTTTCTTTGAAAAAATGTCATTGGTGAGATAGGAGATTGGCACCACAATGAGCAAAATATAGTGAGGGCTGATACGCATTGTCAGCTAGAATTTGGGTTAAGACACTGACTTTTGTCTGCATGGTGTCTACCTCCCAAAGAAGATGGAAGATGCAAAATTGCAAGTTTCCTTTCTCTGGTTAATGTGGTCTATACAAGTGAATAATGTATAAGAAGATGTTCCCCTGATAATGTCACAATTATTCATTGTACAGCCATAAACTCAAATATTCACATTAACAGCTAGGTATTATTTTTCTTCTCTGAAATTAAGTGAGTGGCATCAGTGGTCATAAATGAGAGCATTCATCAAAGGCGTAGGCCATGGCAGAGGATTAAGCGAATGCTGATGAAGTATCCAGATTCCCATAACTTGGAATGGGGCTGCATTCAGCATTCCTTTATTATCCATCTGCCACATAACAAAAAGTCTCATATATTTAATGCAGGTTTGCCCTAGGCCACGTAATAGGATTAGGAATAATTTCTACAAATTTACAAAAACAAATCACATGGGAAGGCTTAGAATTTGCTAATAATTTCTCCATAGCTGGGAGATCAAAGGGATGTAAGAGTCCAGAGCCAGGCGGTAGTTTGACCCTGGCCAAGCTTTTTTAATGAAAGGGTTAATCTTCTCAGAGGTGACCATAGAGGAGCAAATAGTGTGACCAAAGGCAGATTCAGGCCTCCAAAAATAGGAAGAAAATAGTCTGGGAAGTATGACAGCAAGAAACCATTTACCGAATAACAGTACATTTTCTGGCTGGAAAAATAAAACAACAAAACAAAACAGCAAACCTCAATGAAATGTGTGTTTAAACAAAGGGTGGGGGTTGCAGGGAATGAACTCACAGAGGATCAAAAACACTGCTGGCTTCATTCTAAATAGCAGAAATTATTCTGCAAATCTTCAATCTGAAAGAGTCTCTTTTGTCTTCAGGTAAGATCTGTCTTCTCCAAATGTGTGATGGTTCTCGGTTTGACTACTTGTTTTTGTTTTTTAAGAAGAGCTGATATGCAAACACACCCTGCTATACAGGTGAGTTTCTTGTGGAATTTTAACAAGTTGCCTGCTGCAGCTTTTTAAGCAATGCCTTTGGGCTGCTGCATCTAATAGTCAGATTTTGTCCTCTATAGGCACTGAAGGCAATTCTGTGCCTCAACTCTAATAAAAGCAGCCACAGAAGAGGAGACAGGAGGAGAAGATGGAAAAGAAACCAAGGTTTATTTCAGCAACTACTAATTGTATATTTTATTTTCATCTTCCTTTTAACTATTATTTTGAATCTACCCTCTTCTATTATTAAATTGCAGAGGTGGCAAGTTAACTACAGCTAGATGCCTGAGCCATCTACTTTAATTTTGCTTCATTAGTGGGTTTAATGACATTTGGAAAGTACAGCACACTAAAGTGCTACCTTTCTTCTTCTAATAGCAATCATGTGATCAATTCTGCTGCTTGGTTTCTGACCTGTTGTAACAAGTCTAAACACAATGCTCCATTCCAGTGGTCGTCTTTACCTATCAAGCTCCTGATCAAACAGAGGATTAAATATTCTGATTACAAGTAAGGTGGTGAATAATTTAGTACAGCTGCACAAAAGCACTTGCTGGACATCCAAACCTGGGTAAAGATCCTATTTGTAATGCTCATTTCCTCTGGAGAACATTTTAAACCAAAAGTCTAGTTCAAGCCCGAGATAAACTAAATCTGAATTAACTTATTTGTCCCACCATACACACTGCCGGTAAAACAAACAAACAAACAAACAAACAAACAAACAAACAAACAAAACCCCAAACCAAACAAACACGAAAAACACCCCACACAGGAAAAAAGAAGCATTTCCTCCCAGAATGCCATGGTTTGAACAATGACCTCAAAATGTGTTTTTTAAACACAATCCTATGCACCTTCAAGGGACAATGGTCACTATTCTGTGTTTGTCCTGCCACCTGTAGCATCATGCCCAAACATAATACCTCGGCAGGAAGAACCAACTTTCAATTTTGTTTTTTAATTTGTGTGTATGAATACGGTGATTGTGAAAATGCCACACTGACAACCCTGCTGAAAGAAGCCGTCTGTTTATTCAGTGCACTGCATCCTTCTCTTACAGTGCATCAAACTCTGTCCTGGAGGAACCACCTCTAGATATTGCAGTGTCTTTCAAGTACGTCTGCTCATTTCAGTACCATCTCTCTCAGATTGCCCAGAAGGTTACCAAATAATGCCCAAAGCTGTAATGTACTCTGTGTATGTGTGTGAAATATACAGTTGATTGCAGGTGGAAACTAGGCTGAGATCACCACATTCAGTTCACATAGGTCACCATACAGCTATCAGAGAATGATAACTTGCTATTTCTACCAATCTGGACTGAATTTAAACTGGTAATTTAGAGTCGAGAGGCTCTAAATCCCATTACCAATCCCTTCAGTATTCTGTTTAACATGTATACATATTGGTACATCTTAAGTTTTACACATTCTGAATGATTTCATTCAGAACGTGAGCTCTAAGGTAACTTTTTAAAAAAATACAAAATGTAGCTCCTCACCTTGAAAAGAGAAAATTGTTTTAAAATCTCTTTCAGTGGGTAGGAAAGGAGTGATCCTGTAAATAAAATTGGTACAGGGTCTGATCGTTTATGCTTTGTGGTATCAGTCTGTGATGGTCATAGCAAAAAATAGCATCCATTATCATCCATCAAGAGATGAATACTGCACATGCTCATGTAACCTATGAACATATTCTTGTTAGTGCATCTGATATCACAAGGCAGTTAGAGAGTCCTATGTGGGTCAGAAAGGAGAAAAGTTTTACATTAGAACCCCAGAGTTACGAACACCAGAGTTACGAACTGGCCGGTCAACCACACACCTCATTTGGAACTGAAAGTATACAATCAGACAGCAGAAACACACACAAAAGCAAATGCTGTACAGCACAGTATTGTGTTAAATGTAAATGACTAAAAAAATAAAGGGAAAGTTTAAAAAAGATTTGGCAAAGTAAGGAAACTGTTTCTGTGCTTGTTTCATTTAAATTCAAAGGGTTAAAAGCAACATTTTTATTCTGCATAGTAAAGTTTCAAAGCTATATTAAGTCAATGTTCAGTTGTAAACTTTTGAAAGAATAACCATAACATTTTGTTCAGAGTTACGAACATTTCAGAGTTACAAACAACCTGTATTCCTGAGCTGTTTGTAACTCTGAGGTTCTATTGTAGTTTTAGCTTTAGGCTTTTATTTTAAACATAAAACGCCAATAAAAGCCTATCTGATCTCCAGGCTGACTTAAAAAGTAGAGGCATTATTACGGTGCAGTTTGACTGTGAAAAGTGACCCATATGCAAAAATGGCAACCTCCATACTCGACAGATATGTTAGTGTGAGTGTTTGACGTCAGATCTGCTGACTTTAGGAGCTAAAATAAATTTTACTGCTTCTTACTCCTGTTAGCATTGTAAACAGAACACAGCAAACAGAAAGTGAGCTGAATTCTACTCCCCCTTTTGCATTTGGAGGCTTTTTTAGGAGATTTCAATCAGTTAAATCTTTGGAGACCTTTGAAGGCAATTATATTGTAGAGGTATCAATGAAGGCATCTTTTGAGGATGGGGTGTTTCACAGGTGTGATGGAGGATATACTTTGGACTGCAGACCTTTCCATTACTGCTAATGATGCATAAGAAGGAAGCCAGGTTGAGTTGGGAAAGTGGGCAACTTAAAAAAAATTAATTGTGAACTGAGCACATTCTAGAGAACAGAGTTATAATAAATATGGAACCTCATGATATCATTTGTATAGTCATTTTTTCAGAGTAAATTGCATTTTAACATCATTGATATACAAGAAACAGCATCTGAGAGTCTGAAATGGAGGAACGTAAACATGAGGGAAGGGTTAAGCCACAAAGTTCGGATCCTTATTAGGTTCAAAATCTTTCTAAATTTCAGGAGTGGTCAGAACGTCTGGTTCCAGTCTACACAGTGTGTGTTTTAAATGTACAGATTCAAAAGTAAATAGCAACTTTTTGCTGAAAAGTCGACTTCATAGTTGTAGTTACAAAATACCTTCAAATCCCACAACCTCATGCGTCTGCTTATTTTTACTGTCCTTAAGGTCAGCCCTACCTGTGTGTCTTTCCTGAAGCCATTATCACAATGCCACTCAAAGTAACAGATGAGACCCATTCATCAAGTGGCTGATGCATTGCTGTTACATCGTACTATATGTTCAGAAGCAAAGTTGTATAACAGTGCATAGGTGTCTATTATGCTTTGTCCTGAATTCAGAACACTGCAGGGGCCTACACCTTAGACCAGGGGCTCAACTATGTTCAAACCAATACTAGATCTCCCAGCAAATGGCTTCACACTACAATGGATGTAATTATTTAGTGGAATCCCTGATCAATGTGTGTCCTGCATAGCACCATCCAGAGATGAGGCTTGAATCAGGACAGCTGTGGTCTAAAAGCAGCGGTTCTATCTACAATACCAGGTGAACTGAAGGGAGCAATCTGCATCCAAGTCAGGAGTTCAACCACGCTCATCTCAGTTAGTGAAATTAACTCCTCTGAGTTTGATTTGCTTCACTGGATTCTGCTAAATTTAGGCAAGGGACACAGACAAATCTGAACAAGACCTCAAAGAACAGGAAGGAATGGCTTAGTTATCCTCTCTCCCGCTCTCCCCCAAATTCAGACACCAGCTGGCTATGTTGTCTTTCCCGTCCCTCAAAGTGGGGAGTAGCATAATCAGAACAGTCCTTATAATTGACTACTTAAAGGAGCACTATACCAATAAGGAGGGGAGTGTAAGCAATGTTTTGTTATTTTAAAGTCTGATATTTTCCTCCTATCCTGGGACTGCAGTTGAGAGCTGATGCCATTGTTATGACCAAACCGGTTCTACAGCTAACACTTGGAGACAAGAATTCAGAAAAACTGCTCTCTTCTCTGAGTCTTCTGAGAGCACCCCAAGTCCAGTCTGTTGCAACATAATACTTCCTTCTCACCCACTTCCTTGTAAAAGCTGAGTGAGATGTCTGTCACTAACACCAAAATAAACATCACCATCTGTTGGCTAGCTAAACGACATTATAACCTACCTCATGGACACAACCAGGCAGAGAGAGTAAAATAATGGGAAACAAAATCAATTAGACCAAAAGGCTTCAGAAACATCTTTGAAAAAGACTGATGTGAACAACAGCAGAAGAATATTGTAGGAGCTGCTTACAACTGAAATGCGGGGGTAGGGTTCAACACAACACTTTTGAGCTTTGTTCAGGCATCTAACACCTGTAACAATAGAAAAACAAAAGGGTACCAGTTTATTTTACTACCAACTTCATATAAGGCCATTCCCAGCACACAAGTTGAGCATGCCAACACCCATATATTTATAACAAATAGGGGACTAGATGGCTTAGAGTATTGTTAACAGGGTAAAAGAACCTTTTGTCTCTAGATTACCAAGTCAAATCCAGCACAGGAGTGTAGTGACTGAAAGTCATTAAGATTTGGCAGATATTCAGTGGCCATAACTGCATAAGCTATTAGTTTCAGGCTATGGGCTACTGGACAGCAGTCTGCATAACAAAAATCACTACCACAACTTGCCAAATAGGCATGAAAACTACCTTCTGATCCAGAATAGGGTCTGTTTAGGTGATACTTGAGAGAAATTATTAGAGCAGTTTGGGGGAAGCTTGTATTGTCCCTGTCTATTCTCCACTTGTTCTTTGGATCAAGAACTTCAGCTTTTTAATCTGACACCAATCATGATCTGGAATATACTTTGAAAGTTAACACCCTCTCCCCTCCCAAAAAAATATATTAGAAAAATAATTTCTTGAGTAAAATAATCACCATCCAAGGCATTAAAGCTTACCTCTGGACATGATGCTACTGCTTACTCCCCACACTACTCTGACTTCACAGTGCCTAACTGCACTTGCCTTCTGAGACAGTTCATGTGTTCGTCCCTTCAGCCACAAAGAGTTAAAATGTGAAGTGGCAATATGGAAAATAACACATACTGCTAATCACTTTGTTTATCTATAATAAAAAGTTAATAGCTCTAATGAAGTTGATTATATTCATACTATTCTTTAGAGGGGTTAGGGTTGAATTTGTCCTTCAGATACCTGTACAATTTTACCTACAATTTTCCCTTCATCACTAATTTTGTAATTATATCATATTAAATTTGTATAGCATGATTTCTCCTTTATAAACTCATGCAGCTTATTGCTCATGATTCCTGCTTTCCCCAGTAAAATGTTGCAGACATCTTCTTTATATTGATAGCAACCAAGATTTTCACATGTCTAGTCATTTTGGATGCCTTAAAGGATTTGCAGTCTACACTGCAGGAGGAGTGATTCCCAGTTCAAGTAGACAGACTTGTGCTAGCTCATGTTGAGCTAGCATGCTGAAGATAACAGTGTGGACTTTGAGGCACAACCCCCTGGGTCCAAGCTCCGGTGGCTAGCCTGTGCCACAATGTCCATGCTGCTATTTTTAGCATGCTAGCTCGAGCTGAGCTGGTGCGAGTCTGTCTATCTGCACTGGGAATCGCATCACCCATCTGCAGTGTGGACCTGCCCAAGAGATCTGATTTGCAGGAAGGCTAAGCACCAGCCCTCTCAAAATCTGGCCCCATTAGGATGTCTCACATCTTGGCCACCCAAAAATGGAGGCAGCCAAAATCTCTAGTTACTTTTTGAAAATCTTGGCTGATGTCATGTAAATAACATGAAGAACAGCAAACCTGAAGCATTTGTGCATGAAAGACCCTCTTTTTCATGCTGGGTCTCACTACTCTCACATCCTGCCACGAATAGCTAACATCCTATGTAAACCGTGAACTGTGCATCCCTCACCAAAAGTAATGCGATATGCTCCTCTGTGTAAGATGCACAACCCTCTCTTCCCCCCCAGTCTCCATGAACACAGAGTGTCTCGTTGCACTGCCCTGCCTTCTCCTGCTGTGTGCTTGGGAAGAGGGCTGGAGGTTGTAAATGGCAAGTCAGATGGAACAGGCATGGACAGTGAATAAGCTGTTCCATAAACGGTAAAAGTAGATGTTTTGAAAAGAAGGATGCTTGTGTTAGACTAGCCCATGGGTAGGCCTGCCTTATCTGACTGGCACTTACACAGGAGACAGCACAAGCTGACACCACACTTTGACAGGACTGCAGGGGTTTTATTTGGCAAGTCTTCTTGAGAAACAGATTTTTTAAAAGATACAGTATAAAATATATTTACTGTGGTCAGTGTGTGCCAACAAGATTTGTCTCTCCACTTGTGTTTGTGGGTCACTGTGTTCTCCTCCCATACCTCCAGGGCAGTGATGCAGCACGTGGCCTTCTTACAAACCCATCCTGTTTTTCTCTATCACCTTGCAAATTCCACTATGGAGGAGCAGCTGTTAGTGTTTAGTGACCTTCTGCATCAGGGAGAATTTAGAATCCTTTTCCTCATGGTCTGGCAGCAGGGTCTCCTAGTTAAAGTATGGTGTTGTCAGGAAATCTAGATGCTATTTCTCAGTTTGCTAATGGATCACTTAGCCTTTCTATGCCTCAGTTTCCTTGCTGTAAAATGAGAATACTTAGCAATTCCCCTGTGAAAAAAAACACTCTCCAGTGTAGGACTATAATCTAGAAAGGACAGACAATTATCATGCAGCAATCATGGCCCAACCCTGACTTCCATCACCACCTGCAACATCTGCCAACGAGCCTGTGGCTCAAGGATCGGACCCCTCAGTCACCAAAGAATCCATAAAAAATAAAACCTATGAAAGAGATCATCCTCGACCTCGAGGGATCACTGTACACATAATCTAGAGCAGTAGAAAGAAGCAACAGTAGCAGTTTTTGTTGTCTCCATAGTAAATGCCCACATACAACAATACTGTGATAAGGCAGTTCTAACCACCACAACTTTACTTTTGTGAAAAAAACCTCATCTAGAATCCATGTTATAAACAGGAAAAAAAAAGTTGCCCCTTTTCTAGTTAAAACGGCGTTGCTAACTCTTTCAATACTTGGTGTATATTTTTAATCCCAAATCCTGGAGTCATATGGTTATATGAGACTCAGCTTTCATTTTTTTTAAAGTACATTTCTAGTCGCCATGATTGAAAGGCTTAGAAATGTGACCTTACAGTTTTGTAAACAAGAAGGTAAATAAAAAGAACCTCAAATGCATTACATTTTAAAAACCTCATGATTTAAAAAACCAAGCTTGTGAATTTTGGCCACTTGGGGATTGGCAATACTGAAAGAAACAGATTAGCCTTGCAACTCTTTGAGTCCACATCCAAATATGCCAGTGTGCTGCCACTGCCACTGCTACTACTTGTTGGTAATGAGCATCACATTTTACCTACCAGAAACAAATAGAAACTACATATTGTAACATAAGGTGTATTGGAATGAATGAGATGAGACCCTATTCTTTTAAAATCCAACTATCCTCTAACACACCCTCAGGCTGCAGTGCCTGTTTCCCTTATAGCTGGATGCTATAGGGAGCACCCTACCTAAGAAAACTTTCTTTTACTTTTCTACTCCCCAGCCTTTCTCTAACAACATCCACCTGCAACACACCTAGGGAAGCCCATTACCATACAAATGATGATGTATTGGGATTGCTCCCTCCCGGAGGAAACTCTAGCCCTTGCTTAGCAGCATAGGGTATGTCTTCAGTGCAGCTAGAAGCAAGCCTCCCAAGGGGTTGGGAGGGATTGTATTCTGGTCACTAGCCCAATCCACCACCCATGCTACAGCAGCCACACTGCTGTTTTAGGCACTAGTTCAAGCAGGGCTAGTGCATGCACATCTACCCGAGCTGGAAATTACATTTCCCAGTTGCTTTGTAGACATCCCCTTTAAAAATCCCACCCTTATTACATCTCTTTTTCTTATAGCAGGAAAGTATGCACTGTTGTCAGTGGGAGATCCATGCATGAAGAGAAAACACAATATAGGAGCCGAAGTGACTGAGTCTCCTCCTATATCAAGCTACATCAGTTTCACACCAGTGTAAATCTGTTGACTTCAGTGGAGTTACTTCTGATTTATACCTTATGTAAGAGAGAGATGAATCAGGTCTCCCTGATCTTATATGAAGGAGGAGACTGGTGTTTAGTGATTAGAACATCAGCCTGGACCTTGGGGGCAGAGGTTCAATCCTCTGCTCTGCTACACCTTGGGAAAGTCACTTAGTACGTACATCTCAATTCCCCACCTAAAATGGGGATAATATCACTTCCCTACCTCACGGGGTGTTGCTAAAAATTCTGAGGTGGCCAGATACTCCAGTAAAGAGGGCCAAATAAGTACCATAGATAGATATGAGAGAAGAATTTCACCCTCAAACTGTAACACTGCTTTTTTTTAAAAATAAGTTCTCTTGGGAATCTGCAGGAAACACTAGAACTCACATATTTTTTGTCACAAAAGAGGCTTGAGCATCACTATTTTAATTCTAATTTCTGATGATACCAGGGCATTTTAGCTCCTCCGGTGGCTGCCAATTGCACCATGGCTTTTCCACAGGTGCCATGAGGTATTTCAGCAACTCCAGCAGATTCCCATGTTTAATAATACATAATGTACCCCCATAAAGTCACCAGAACCCCTGGATAGAATTATAGCCTTTATTATGTACAATTGGGGGTATATTAATCCTTATATTGAAAGATTTTTTTAGTGACCTGTCAGAAAGTTAGATAAATGATCAGAAATAGGCAAAGCAGGGATTAAATTAAATGTCTTTTCGGCGACCCAATGAAATGCTCTGTGCAAAATATGGGAATTTTTAGTTAAGAGAAGGGAATAAAGGGATATACATATTAATTTTTTGTGGCATAGCTCAGAGGCTGATTTCCTCAGTCAGATGACCAATCTGGGAATTGTGAACCCTTGGATAAACATCCCCTTGATCACACTAGTAGCTGTCTTAACCTACTCACCTGTTAATCCACCATGCATTTTCATGAGATTTATGGAATTTGTTTTATAAACAATGTTCAGTAGAAAGGTAACATTTTAAAAACATGGTTTAGTTGAAATAAACCCTTTGACTAAGTGCATCTGAATATACAGGAGATGGTCTCTGTGACATAGAAACAAACGAAAAAACACACTGTTCAATACAAATATTACAATCTAATTGAAATTATATTAAAAAATTAAATGACATTTTTGTGAACTTGTTTAAAAGGGTCAGAAATGTGTTTGAGCTGTACAAGATTAACCTTTGCTCATTTGAGAAAACGCAGACTTCAACAGCAATCCGCTGCAGTGGTTGCACTTGCTAAAAGTTTAAAACAGTAATTTTTTCCCAAGAAAGGTCATCTTGAGCTAAAATGTCAAATAAATTATTTAGATTACTGAATTAGAAAAGTGAGGATCTGACAGGCTGAATTTTTTATGCACATTAGCCACAGTCAGGGTCTCTATATGCTCTTTTTATTAAGTAAAGTGCACCCCCTCCTGCTTTATTAAAAATCTCTCCATTTAGTCCAATATACTTCCTTTGATGGATACAATTGTATCTTAGCATCTAAATATGGTCTGATTTTGCCCTCACTAATACTGGTGTAAATAAGAAATGACTCTGCTGAAGTCAGAGGAGTTACACTGCTGTAAAACTGATACAAGTTAGAAGAGATCTGGCCACCTATGTGCAGTGGAACTCATGTGACCAAACCCAATTGTACAGTCCTCATTCAGCCGTTACTTCCCAGACTCTAGCATTTGAGAGAAACGTTCAGAGAGGCAGGAATATTGTTAATGATGGCATTTCCTGAAAGATTTAAATAATAGAAAAATATTAGATTCTCATCATTCAAGTTTGGTTCTTTCCTGGCTTTGTGTATCTATTTCTAGGCCCTTACCTAGTCACCCTCACCCCTCAACTCCATCCTTCAAAGCTCTGCGTTTTTGGCTCAGTAGATTTGACTCTTATAGATTCACAAATTTTGAGCCAGAAGGACCTTTACAATCACCTAGTCTGACCTCTGGCCATTGAACTATATCCAGTAATTCCTGCATCAAGCCCAACAAGAAGCCATCCAATCTGGATTTAAAGACTTCACATGGGAGGGGATCCACCACATCCCTCATCTGTTCCAAATGCTTAATTACCCTCCCTATTTAAAAATGGCATTTTATTTATCATGAACTTTGCTGACTTCAGCTTCCAGCCATTGAATCTTGTTATGCCTTTGGCTTGCTAGATTAGAACATAAGAATGGCCATACCGGGTCAGACCAAAGGTCCATCTAGCCCAGTATCCTGTCTACCAATAGTGACCAATGCCAGGTGTCCCAGAGGGACTGAACCTAACAGGTAATGATCAAGTGATCTCTCTCCTGCCATCCATCTCCATCCTCTGACAAACAGAGGCTAGGGACACCATTCCTTACCCATCCTGGCTAATAGCCATTAATGGACTTAACTCCATGAATTTATCTAGTTCTCTTTTAAACCCTGTTATAGTCCTAGCCTTCACAACCTCCTTAGGCAAGGAGTTCCACAGGTTGATTGTGCGCTGTGTGAAGAAGATCTTCCGTTTATTTGTTTTAAACCTGCTGCCCATTAATTTCATTTGGTGGCACCTAGTTCTTATGGGAACAAGTAAATAACTTTTCCTTATTCACTTTCTCCACACCACTCATGATTTTATAGACCTCTATCATATCCCCCCTTAGTCTCCTCTTTTCCAAGCTGAAAAGTCCTAGCCTCTTTAATCTCTCCTCATATGATTACCCATTCCAAACCCCTAATCATTTTAGTTACCCTTCTCTGAAACTTTTCTAATGCCAGTATATCTTTTTTGAGATGAGGAGACCACATCTGTACGCAGTATTCAAGATGTGGGCCTACCATGGATTTATATAAAGGCATAAGATATTCTCCGTCTTATTCTCTATCCCTTTTTTAATGATTCCTAACATCCTGTTTGATTTTCTGACTGCGTGGACATCTTCAGAGAACTATCCATGATGATTCCAAGATCTCTTTCCTGATTAGTTGTAGATAAATTAGCCCCCATCATATTGTATGTATAGTTGGGGTTATTTTTTCCAATGTGCATTAATTACATTTATCCACATTACATTTCATTTGCCATTTTGTTGCCCAATTACTTAGTTTTGTGAAATCTTTTTGAAGTTCTTCACAGTCTGCTTTGGTCTTAACTATCTTGAGCAGTTTAGTATCATCTGCCAATGTTGCCACCTCACTCTTTACCCCTTTCTCCAGATCATTTATGAATAAGTTGAATAGGATTGGTCCTAGGACTGACCCTTGGGGAACACCTCTAGTTACCCTTCTCCATTCTGAAAATTTACCATTTATTCCTATCCTTTGTTCCCTGTCTTTTAACCAGTTCTCAGTCCATGAAAGGATCTTCCCTTTTATCCCATGACAACTTAATTTATGTAAGAGCCTTTGGTGAGGGACCTTGTCAAAAGCTTTCTGAAAATCTAAGTATACTATGTACACTAGATTCCCCCTTGTCCACGTGTTTGTTGATCCCTTCAAAGAACTCTAATAAATTAGTAAAACATGATTTCCCTTTACAGAAACCATGTTGACTTTTGCCGAACAATTTCGGTTCTTCTGTGTGTGTGACAATTTTATTCTTTACTATTGTTTCAACTATTTTGCACGGTACTGGCGTTAGACTTACAGGTCTGTAATTGCCGGGATCACGTCTAGAGCCCTTTTCAAATATTGGCGTTACGTTAGCTATCTTCCAGTCATTGGGTACAGAAGCTGATTTAAAGGACAGGTTACAAACCATAGTTAATAGTTCCGCAATTTCACATTTGAGTTCTTTAAGAATTCTTGGGTGAATGCCATCTGGTCCCAGTGACTTGTTACTGTTAAGTTTATCAATTAATTCCAAAACCTTCTCTAGTGACATTTCAATCTGTGACAATTCCTCAGATTTGTCACCTACAAAGGATCGCTCCGGTTTGGGAATCTCCTTAACATCCTCAGCCATGCAGACTGAATCAAAAAATTCATTCAGTTTCTCCACAGTGACTTTATCATCTTTAAGTGCTCCTTTTGTATCTCGATTGTCCAGGGGCCGTACTGGTTGTTTAGCAGGCTTCCTGCTTCTTATGTACTTAAAAAACATTTTGTTATTACCTTTTGAGTTTTTGGCTAGCCATTCTTCAAACTCCTTTTTGGCTTTTCTTATTACATTTTTACACTTAATATGGCAGTGTTTATGCTCCTTTCTATTTACCTCATTAGGATTTGACTTCCACTTTTTAAAAGATGCCTTTTTATCTCTCACTGCTTCTTTTACATGGTTGTTAAGCCAGAGTGGCTCTTTTTTAGTCCTTTTACTGTGTTTTTTAATTTGGGGTATACATTTCAGTTGGGCCTCTATTGGTGTCTTTGAAAAGTGTCCATGCAGCTTGCAGGGATTTCACTTTAGTTACTGTACCTTTTAATTTCTGTTTAACTAACCTCCTGATTTTTGCATAGTTCCCCTTTATGAAATGAAATGCCACAATGTTGTGCTGTTGAGGGTGTTCTTCCCACCACAGGAATGTTAAATGTTATTATATTATGGTCACTATTTCCAAGCGGTCCTGTTATAGTTACCTCTTGGACCAGCTCCTGTGCTCCACTCAAGCCTAAATCAAGAATTGCCTCTCCCCTTGTGGGTTCCTGTACCAGCTGCTCCAAGAAGCAGTCATTTAAAGAATTGAGAAATTTTGTCTCTGCATTTCGTCCTGAGGTGATATGTACCCAGTCAATATGGGGATAATTGAAATCCCCCGCTATTATTAAGTTCTTTATTTTGATAGCCTCTCTAATCTCCCTTAGCATTTCATCGTCACTATCACTGTCCTGGTCAGGTGGTTGATAATAGATCCCTACTGTTATATTCTTATTAGAGCATGGAATTACTATCCATAGAGATGCTATGGAACATGTGGATTCATTTAAGATTTTTTACTTAATTTGATTCTACATTTTCTTTCACATATAGTGCCACTCTTCCCCCCCCCCCCATCTTCCGTGCATGACCTGTTCTGTCCTTCCGATATATTTTGTACCCCGGAATGATTGCGTCCCATTGATTGTCCCCACTACACCAGGTTTCTGTGATGTCTATTATATCAATATCCTCCTTTAACACAAGGCACTCTAGTTCACCCATCTTATTATTTAGACTTCTAGGATTTGTGTACAAGCACTTTAAAAACTTGTCACCGTTTATTTGTCTGCCCTTTTCTGATGTGTCAGATTCTTTTTTATGTGAATGTTTCTTGTCTGGTCTGGCCCATACTTTATCCTTTTCCATCCTCTCCTCCTGACTAAAACCTAGAGAATCTCTAACAATAGACTCTCCTCTAAGAGAAGTCTCTGTCGGATCCATGTGTTCCTCTGCAACAATTGGCTTTCCCCCATCTCTTAGTTTAAAAACTGCTCTGCAACCTTTTTAATGTTAAGTGCCAGCAGTCTGGATCCACTTTGGTTTGAGAGTGAGATTGAGAGTACATATCAGTAATTTAAGTTAAAATACATTACAGGGATGTTGCAATTATTCCCAAACCAAGTGTTATAAAGCCAGGAAATTCAGAGTTAAAATTACACTTAAAAAGAAATGCAAACATGTTAAGGTATGGAAATGCACAGTTAGGGCACCCAAATAACACTATAGTGGCACAATGTTGGGAGAAAAAGTCTAATATGTCTTTAATTTATTTTGGGATCTCAAACGCTAACTGTGCATTTTCATATAACATGATTAGATTTCTTTTCAGTTTAACCTTAACTCTGAACTTCCTGGGCTTATAAAGATTGGTTTGGGGATAATTACAACATGGACCATACATGGTTAGCTACATAGTACTTAATTATCCTCCTTGAAAGAATGGAGGCCTTAGTCAACCTGCTGGAGTTTGATGCTGTGTTTCTAGGGACCCTCTGTATTTAAAATGTAATGTTTAGTCAACTAAACCATCCTGTCCAGCAGATCCGTACTAAAACTCTCCATTTTGTTTTTCCACACTACTGCTCATTCGTCACAGGAGAGGTTTCTCCCACACATAAAATATTTCCAAAACTGGAATGAGCCTTGCTGTATCAGGCTTTATTGTGTGTTTTCCATAAGACAACACTCTGAATCAATGAGTGCCGACTCAAATGGGGCAAATTCAGCACCCAGCATGAGTAGCCAGGCCAGATGCTGGAGAGATGCATGGTGTAAGAGGGGAAAGAAGGGGAGAAATCCTCATCCTGTGGGCAAGATGGTCCTTGTGTTGCCCCACACAGTGGAAGTCAATCCTTTGGTCCTACCTCAGTGCTCCTTTTGCTCACCCAAGCCCTAACCTTCCCACCACTTGGCATGCAAGACTCCTTTGTAGGCTCTCTCCTACACAGGGAATACTAGCTGTGCAGCCTTGAGGACCTGTGCACCAATGGAGAAAGGGGCAAGATTTGGTCAATGTGACATGTAAGGGTTACATTGAAAGTACTACATTTTTTATTAGGTATGGTTGGAAATAGTCATATAAAATCTCCCTTAAGTGGCCAGAACACAGAGAAAGAGCTGCCCTTAGGAACTCATCTCTTATGCACCTGCGATTTTTATATCTTTTCTTGAATATGCAACACTTTGCTTGCACCGGGTGAGCTTCCTGCCCCCCTCCAAACCTGAGTCTGACCCATTTTTAAACTTGCATACTTTCAGAGACACTTTGTCATTTGTGCATCAGTGAGAAGAGGGATTTAGTGAATAGGAAGACCATAGACCTTACTCTTTGGTGGTTCCTTACTTGACAAGGTAATTCCTTAATAGTGCATGACAGTTTGAAGAATAGAATCCTAACTGTTGACATTTCTGTTATCAAGCCAGGTATTAGGCTTTGATAAAGAAAAAAATATTAAAAAATAAAGGTGGCAAGCTTCATGACATTTAGTTTGTTTCTGCTGCATTACTGTGATGCCCACTAGTACTGGTTCCACTTATGGGTCCTTCAGCATTTCTGTTATAAATCCCCTTTTCTTGGTTGGAGAATAAGGGTTTTGTCAGATCACGAAAGCTCAAGTTGTAATTTATGTTATACACTGTCAAAATGTTAAACAATCAATTACCTTTTTAGAGTCTAAATCAAAGAACAATTTGATTAAAAAAACCCACCATGTTTGCAGAGGCTCTAGTCACATCAGATTGCAATGCCTGTAATGTAACACACACATCAAAAGGGGAACAAATGCCTTAGCCCTTACCATGGCTTGACTGCTTTGTGAATGAAACAAACAAAAATTAACCAGTATCTTAATTCTTAAAGAGCTATGATAGATTTGAAAATGAAGTACGAAAGATGCACGGTAGGACAGTAGCTAATCTTCCTAATATTTTTCCTAAGTATCTCGGACATATTGAAACCTTGTAAAGGCATTATAACCTTTGCGATGTGGAGCTATTTTCCCCTGATTTTCATTGTTTCATTTCTCAGCTGTTTCAAATTGCATTGATTTAAAATGTTTGCATCAAACAGGATGCTCGCTTTGCCCATTTAAATATTTTGGGGCCATCGGGACAGTCTTAAAATAAGTTTAGTTTTTGTTACAGTAACAATATTGCCTTGAGTATATACCAGGCTGCAACTTTTGAGAAATTTCTGAAACTCTACATCTCATATAACAAAATTTGCCAGAAGGATGCAGGATGCATGCACTACTAATAATTTCTGTGGATCTTTGCACTGTAAAAATTACAGAATACAACTGGGCCAAATGAGTTTTGTAAACTAGGAGAACATCCAAGTCATAGTGCTCAGAGGCCCATGAATAGAATGTGCATTTTGCCCCACGTACAAATAGCTAAATAGTGGTATGACCGGCGTTCAGGTGACCATCATACCAGGATTTACTGCAAACAGAAAATTTTGTCCAAATTCTGCTCTCAGTTGTCTCTAAAGGGATCACACGGGCCAAATTATGCCATGTATACTCTCACAGAACACCTGCCGAGTTCGATGCAAGTTGGGCATTTGTATCCAAAGGCACAATCTTGCTGGGAGAACTGAGTTTGACCAATTTAAGATAAGCTTGTACCAAAGTCACACATATCACCCTCAACTCATATTAACACTGAAAAAAAATCCATCCATCCATCCATGTAGACACACAAAGCCAACCAGCAAAGAGTGAAAGGGATCCCAAGAGTCTCTGTGGGCCTTTACTGAAATGAATGGAACCCCTGCAGGCTATCTCAGGCTCCTATTATATTTCTGCAACAGGCAGAAGATGTGAGAATGTACCATCTCTTCAAGGGTAAGAAAGGGAAAACATGGCAGGAACAAAGAGTATTTACCACCTGGAACAGAGGGAACTGTAGCAAGCAGCAGGCAGTTACAAAATAGATATTTTAGGGCTGCAACAGCTTAGCAGTGCCATATTTAGAGAGCCATACCCCAGAATGGCATGCTGGGTAAAAAAGTGTATATAAAATGGCAACGTTACATGGGAGAATAGACAGTTACAAAGGCACATGCTGCTTCTATGTATTGGATACACTAAAGTTTATTATATCAGGTTATATTAGATCAAGAATAGAAAAATAGCACCTGGTTTATTTGTGTCAAAATTCAGGCACTTCAGGAAGACCAAGAGTACAAAGAATACACAAATACAGGAAGGTATTGGGGTACTGGATCAAATGACATACCTACCTGAAGACATTTAAATTAAGGGGAATCCTCTGGTTATTTTGAGAGAGATACAGAGATGGGTTACGAATGGTTGTGTGAACAGATTCAAAAACCTTAGCTCATGTCTGTGACCCTTTCAAGGTCAGGGATTAAGGTCAACAAATGTAATGAGCCTCTAACCCAGGCGGTGTGCAGGTGGCTTTGATATTTCATGCAAATGCTTCACACAGCTCCAGTGAGCCCCTTCACCTGTGAGTGTACAGAAAAAAAAAAAAAGCTGGAGCTTTTGGGGCATCAGAAGTGTTAAATATCTGGATTTTAAGCATAACTATGTTGTATTTAATTGGTTCTTCAGACTTGCCCAATGAAACCAACACATTTCTGTGAAAAACGTGGTAGTGAATGCTGCCTCTCTGGTGTTGTTCATTGCCATTCAAAGCATTATTTCATTTTAACACTGGCACATTATAAGTCCCAAAAAGGAAGTCCCAGCGCCCTTTGAAATCTGTACTCAGATCCATCAAATCTTGCTCACATGCTGGTGCCCAGTTGCATATTTCAGAGATTCTTTATCCTGTACGTTGTGTAGTCAAATTACCCATTGTGCTGTGTGGAGGATCAGCAGGGAAAAGAAGATGCTTGTTCAAGTTTTGATGAGAACTTTTAGTGCCAAACAACATACATTGTGCTGCCAATAAAAAGCCACTTTCGTGGAGATCTGCTGGGTGTCCTGATAGCCTATTAATAAAAACAAAGATTCCTAAAAAGGACTAGGTTTAGTTTTCTGAGGATTTGGCATTGAGTATCTTTTTGTAACAGTCAAAATTCTGTTTCAGAATATTTATACTGAAACCTATTATGCATGGAATGGACATTATTTTAAGGGTGCTTCTATAATGCATTTAGTAAAAAAGAAAGGAAGGTCAAGTTATTGCAGAATATGGGGATGCATCCTGTTTCTGCATCCCCACCTCCACATATGGTATGGTTTTATTGGGCGGGGGTGGTGGGAAGGCCCCTTGGATAGTACAGATCTCTCTCTGTAGCAGCAGGGGGAGGCTTCAGGGGCTTAGTAGGGAAATGCCAGAGGAGGGGTGCAGGTCTGACCAGTGGGTCCATTATTATAGGGTTCCACTGGTAAAAAAAAATCCTCTGTAGGAGGACTGCAGAATGGTAGCCACCACTACTGGCCATGGGCTACAGTACTAGCTGCAGAGTAGCTGTGCTTATTCTCAGAGACTAGTGTGTATGACTGTCTGCAAGCATAGAATTCTGTTCTTTAATCACCACAGAGATCCCCACACATAGTCTGATTATATGGGTTTTACTTTGGAGATCAGAATTCGGCCCATATGTGTCTTTCTCAGTTGTATATCTAGTTATATGCTTACCTAGATAGATACGACATATCCCCATACTTCTATAGGAAATGGTTAATACATTTCTAAAACAGACACAAGTCCCTAATGCCCAGTTAGTTCAATAAACCTCTTACACAGCCTAGCTAGCATCTAACTTGAACGACGGATTTTGAGTTCTACGTAATTCTTTTTTCTGAAGGCTAATTAAAATCAATTCCCTGGCATTTCTCTGCTACGGGGAAAGATGCTGCTGTTAGATGTTTCAGTCATTAGCAATATGGTACTGTTGGATTAAAAACAAATTTCCATATAACGCAGCAATGATTAGTGAGTCTGTGATAATCTAAGCAATTATTACGGAACAAAACCTGTCCTGACTCTATACCTAGATTATTTGTTGATGACATCTGAAAATGGGGATGACAAAAAGCAGTATTGTGGTTTTAATTTTAAACTGTGTTCATTTATTTTAGTTATGTAAATTTAATGCATCTCTGTATTTCACAGACTTGGATTCTGATTAGTTCTCTAACCATGGAGGATACAAACTATGAATGTGTGTATGTATAAAATAAAATGTCTATGAATAAAAAGTGTTATTTAGCACTCAAATAGTGATCTGAAATTCTGCTCTCAGGTACTCTGGTGTAAATCCAAAGTAACTCGTTGGTTTCAGCAGAGAACTGAGAGGGTTGGATTCAAAGCCAGTCAAGTCGATGGGGTGAAATCCTGGCTTCTCTGAGGTCAGAGGGAGCTTTACCATTGACTTCAATGAGGCTATATTTCCCCCGAGTGTCTTTCCATAGACTCCAATGGGCTTTGGATCAAGCTGTGAGTGGTAGAACTTTTCACAAAATATTTGGGGGAGGACAGGAATTGTGTTCAAAAACAGGCAACTCCCTGTGGCTGAATACTGCTCAACCGCAGTGCAGACACACACAGAGCAACAGCTTCTCTTCCCTTTATGTCACTTTCCACTGTGGGGTCTAAGTCTACATAGCCTCTCAGCAGGTATTGTTATGGATTTCAGTGCGAAGTCAAACCAGATAGGAGGCTACAGTTAAAACCAGAACTTAAGATTTCAGAGTAAAACAATTACAAACATGATTTACAAGTTCAGGCCATGTGCCCATTAAATGTAAGTTTGAGTGAATTTTAACACAAACTGCATGTACATACAATGAAGTTAACCACTGAATTCCCTTTAACAGCAGAATGATAAAAGCAAAGTAAAATATCTATTGCAATATGTTAATACTCTTCTCCAGCCTCTGGACAATCCTTTTTTGCTGACTGACTCCTACATCTTGTGGCATCTGTACTTGCAAATACCAGGATGCTCTGTAGCATTTTAATACAAGTCATATGTACTTTACATCAAATTACTTAAGCGTATGAAATATTTCACTGGAGGCATACCTGAGCCAAATCAATGGTTTTAACCTTTTTTTTTTTCCTGTTCAGAATATTTGGCTGTTAGGTCTCTCTCTAGACTGATACATGTGGTCCTCATAAGCTAAGAGCCATTTCATATGTAATCATCTGAACAAATCCACTGAGTTATAAAATGTCTTCGCTCCAGTGGCAGAATAGAGCTACTTTTCATTATGCAAATCAACCAGTTTGGGAATCACAGTTTACTGGCTTCCCTCGTAGCTGAAATAGGCCACTTTTCTACAGTGCATTGGATCAATATAGGCTTCTGCCCATGAACTGATCATTCATCACACATTGGCACTGTAGCAGGGATATGAAAATATGATCCAACCAAGAGATGGAAAAAATGCTACAGTTCTAAAATTGCAAATTGCATTATTTTTATTTAAATACTGTGGGGTGGATTGTTTCCTCCAATGGAAAAAATCACAGGAGGGGAAAAATGTTATAAATTCCATAAGGTACCGTTTAAGGAATCTCCTTGAGGGAAGAGGGGCATGGCCTGGAAATTTTGGGGACATGCTCTAGAGACACCAGGGATATCAAATTGCAGGGTCACAGATTCCTGGGAAATAGCTCAGGGAGATGGCCCCTCTGCACACTACCTGGGATCCCCTCACCTCCTGAAGGAGCCATGCAGCTATAAAGTCTCCTTCCCATTCCTACGCCCTACTCCTGTTTCCACAAAAAAAGGCTTTAACTCCTGCCGGGGTTTCTGACTTAGGGTGACCAGATGTCCTGATTTTATAGGGACAGTCCCGATTTTTGGAGCTTTTTCTTACATAGGCACCTATTACCCCCCACCCCGTCCCAATTTTTCACACTTGCTATCTGGTCACCCTACTGGAAGTTAACCAGATTCTGAGGGATCACGCTGCTTGGTGAAGAAGAACCTAGTTTTGCCCTCTTCTGATCCAGGGAGCCCCAACTCACTGTGTGGCTGCAAAATGGTTTCCATTGGCTCATGTAAGCATGCCATAGAGTCACTACAGTTTATGTGCCACTTTGGACCAGTTCTCCCTACTTTTGCTTCCTAACACTCTCATAAGGAGAGGGAGCAATAGGACTGTGAAATGCAAAGGACTGACGTGATATGGACAAAAAGGAAAATGACAAATTATTACGGTAATTGGGTTTCACTTTGCAAGATTTACTACAGCAAAAGAAAATAATTACCCACAATATCACCTGACTTGTTAGCTCCATTTCCAAGACCTTACAGTACTGTATACATGGCTAACCAGCAGAGATTCTCAGATAGGTTACTTGGAACGAGAGCTGCAGGGATGGTAGAGAGGCTTGCTACAAAATCACACCATCAATGAATTCATGGGCAGGAGCCATCCAAGCTGCAAATACACAGAATAACATGTGTGTAGTGGGTGCTAGACTACATATATGTGTACATATGCACAAAATATTTACTTGTATATGTATCTACAGTAGGTCAGTGATTTTCAACCTATGCTCCACAGACCCACAGGATATGTTTTAGACTTCCAAAGGGGTCCACACCTCCATTCAGAATTTCGTAGGGGTTGGCAAAGGAAAAAAGGTTGAAAACCACTGTTGTAGGTGAGTGTGTGGGGAGTAAGAGTTTACATGTGTGCATCTTTAGGGGGACAATATGAGAAGGGTGTGTGTGTGTAAAATGTGGATTTATGAGGTATGCCACAAATATCTGTGTTCCAATGTGTGTGTACATGCATGTAGATGGAAGATGTATATTTTTAGTAGGATGAAAGCATGAGTACATATAGACATGTTATTGTATGGAGAGAACATGTGTGAGAGTATATTTGTGGGGATGTGTGTGTCTGTATAACGTGTAACACTGACAGACCCCAGTTGTCGGTGGGTGGGATTGAACCTGGGGCCTCTGTAGCTTAGTGCATGAGCTAAAAGCTAACTGGTCATTAGCTAAAGCTGTAGAGCAGTCTCTCTCGCTCTCTCCCTCTCTGGTCTCAGTGCTACTAGATAGGACAGAACATCACACCCAGAAGGCGTGGGGGTTACATATTTCCCCTAGCTGAGGAAGAGCATCCTGAGCTTCAGAGACTTTCCAGCTGAAATCCTGGACGAGCCCCGACTTGTAGCACTGACAGACCCCAGTCATTGGTGGGTGGGATCAAACCTGGGGCCTATAGAGCTTAAAGCATGAGCCTTTACCACATGAGGTAAAAGCCAACTGGCTGTTTGAGTCTGCTCTGCAGCCTTACCTATCTCTCTCTCTCTCTCTCTCGTCTCAGTGCCACTAGATGGGTCAGAACACCACACCCAGAAGGTGTGTGGGTTACATACACACATATTTGTGGTGTGTGTGTGTGTTTGGGGTTGAGTCCAAGCATGGATTTAAAGTGTGCTTATACATGTTTGTTGGTGTATCTATGAGAGGGAGTTTGTTCAGGTAGCTCTGTTATTGTGTGTGTGCTGTAGGTCAGGGGGATGAAAGCATTGTGCATACATATATATTTGCAATATTTGAGCAGAAGGGTGTCTGAGGATGGGTATGTGTATGGGAAGCAAGCTGAAGGCTGGACTGGTGAGTGTCAGGGGAAAAGAGAAGAGTAGAGAGGTGGAGAAAGGGGAATAAAAAGATAAACCACCACACATTAAGCAATAATAGAATTTTTCATATTTTGCCTTGTTAAGGTTTGTGAGCCTCCAATGTATCACTTTGAAAAAGCTTCATTATTTTCTCCATTGACATTAATTAAACTTTCATAGGGATTAAGAGCCCAGCTAGCTAAAAGAAACATGGAGTTTATTTTTATTATTATTTTAAACAGTGACCTCACCTTGCCAGGAGGAATTTTTCAAAGCTTTCTCAGCTCTTAAGAGATTTTTCAGGGCTGGAAAAGTGGCTGTATTTTTTCCCCATGTATATTTCCTATGGAAACTGACTTTATAAGAGACCTGTCGTATTAAATAGCCTGCTGCACTGATTATTGCTACCGCTTTGAGTGGCACTTCCCACCCCTTCGATCATTACCAAAACACACTTTGCTGCTAATTTCCTGGAAGATTCAAATGCTCCTACTTCAAGGTCATCTCAAAGGATAGTTTAAAGAGCTTTTTCTGTAAAATATGTATATTTACAAGAGCACGCATAAATGGTCACCAGGGAAGATAAGCTATCAGAGAGTAAAGAGATGTCTATCCTTATACAGTTCACACACCACTGAAGCAGATAAAATTGGTTTTGTACCCAGCCTATGAATACACTGTTAGGAACTCTGTCCTGAAAATTGATCTATACTACTGAGATAAAATTCAATGCATCTCTTTTCATAAATATCTAACTGTGGTGTCAAAATTCTACTGCTTTTGCCTGAATACTCATCTACTGTAGTTCCAGCAGGTAGTGGAGGACTCACCAGTTTGCTTCACTCAAGTGCACAGGAGTCACTGTAATAGGCTGCATCCAAACTTAATTAAAGCATTAGCTTTAGTGCACAAAGACACACGTCTAAGTTTACAATTATTAAAGTCCGTTGCATGACTGACCAGAAATGTTAGATTAAGTCCGTGTTTAATTTTAATAACAAAGGCATCCAATATTCAGTAACTTGTCTACTTTCAAGCCACTCAACGGAGCTTCGTATTCCTGGCATTCCTTACCGTCTTATGCACATTATAGCACACTGTATTATTCACTAAAACCAGACAGGACTGCAATGTTACTGCAGACACTCTTTTGTTCTGTCTTACTGTGCTAATTAACTCTGTGGACCTGATCCACCTGTACAAACTTAACCTGAATATCCCATAACATTTTTATTTGGGGATCAGGGTATGTACAGGAGTTAGTGTGCATAAAATATATGGGCAGCACAGTACCAGACAAAATCAATTGTGGGTATGAGCAAGCACATAAGGACTATTCACAGCTTAAAATTGTTCAGGACCTTATTGACTAACACAGAGATAGCAGCAATTTTAAAGTATTTTTTGGAAAAAATGAAATCGCATTACAGAGGTGAGCTGCCATTTGAGAACCACTATAGCTTTCCCTTATAGTTACCACTCACTTTTCTCCACATTAATCTTTATGTGCTACATAAACTTCTAAAATAAAAAATAAATATGAGAACAAAGTGGATAATATATCAGATCCAATACTACTGCCATTACTATCAATGGCAAACCTCTCATGGACTTCAAAGGGGAATAAGATCAGGCCCATTTTCTATATATTTCATAGTGTGTTTTCTCAAGAAAAGTGTTTGTCTGACCACGTCGGAAGAAAGGCAGAAGGGAATAGATGTGGTTTCATCAGGATGCAACTTTATTCAATTTAAATGTATGGATTTACCTGGCAACCGTGGAGGTCATCGTCCTTTCCTTAACCATTTCCAAAGAATCCACAATGAGGCAGGGCTGCTGGAACAATTTGTATAATGGGGGTGCTGAGAGCCATTGAACCAAACTGTAAACCCTGTATGTAATGGAAACTTCTTCAAGCAAGGGGGTGCAGCAGTGCCCTTGGTTCCAACACCTATGCAGCCAGATCCTGCTGCTGGGACCATGCCACCCTCCCCTCGCGTGAGGTGAAAGAGGGCTATAAAAGGAAGAGGGTCTGCTCCCCAGTGTTCCAGATGTAGGAGTCCCAAACATTTTTCCTCTTCCCCCTTAAGGTTTCTTTCCTTCAAATCCTTTTCCAATCCATTTTATTGTATAACCACATCTCTTCCATGCTAAGTACCTGCAGTGGCCATCTACCACAAGTTTTACATACTAAGTTGCAACATTATAAACTAACCTCCCTACCCCATGCAGTCCCAGATGAGCTGTGGGAAAGATGGAAAAACCCCACTCTTCCTCAGTCTATCTGGCAGTGAGGAAAAAATTCCTTCCTAAAAGGGCAACTAGTGTAATGTCCATAACAGGTCAGGAGTAAACCTAGTCCTTTTCCCAATGTCGTGTGTGTGTGTGTATGTGCATGGGGTGGGGGTGGGGGTTGTGCTGCCAGCTTGATTCCTGTAAAAGAAGACCTCTCTACTGGGCTACATAGGTTATAAATACTCCCTATGCATCTGGTCAGCAGGAAGGGGAATGCAGTGACCTTCTCCTGACCTGGCCCCAACTGCTTCCTGCCCTTCCTGTAAACATGTTGTCGGGGATCCCTTAAAGGGGCAACATACCTTTTCTTCCAGTTAGCTGGACAAAGACCCCCCCCCGAACATGGAGGTTGCAGTGAACATACTCTAGGTCAACTATAAGTAACACATAAAGGAGCAGTCATAGTAAAAATCCATGGTTATTGAATAACGTGGAGTCAATTCCCCTATAAATGGTCAAAGACTCAGTTTTAAGATGCCTGTTCTCAAGTATCCTTAACAAACAAGCACATCTTTTCTGTTGATGTAAATCATGTATGTATGGCCCTTTTGAATCAGGATTTGTTTTCCTGATGGCTTCCTGAACCTTCTTTTGGAAAACGCATCCTTAAGGGGAGCACTTGAGCCTCAGAGATTGTGATTATGAAAAACAAGCCTCCCCCCACCCCTCCCCCCACCCCCGGCATGGTATCTTTAGTAGTTGGCTGGAGTAAATTCTGTGTAACACTCCTTCAAGTTTTTGTTGAACTCGGCCTATGAGTGGTAGTGGACAAAGCCACATTAACTGTCTTAGCCCATAAAAATTGGGGAGACACCTGTTTTTGGCCTTGTGGAGGCACTGACTCTTGAGCTACACAGAACCTGAAGATCATTGGGGAAATCCAAGTCCATCCCTGTGCATCTCATGGCATCTACATGGACAGGTAGTCCCAAAGGCTTCCTTTGACAGATCATTCCTTCATAAGACTGATTTTGAAAGATGATTCTTTCATGCCACTGATTTCAGCTTCTAAATTACTTGAATGTAGTACTATCTCACTTGAAGGTATGCATGAAGGATCAGGCTCTGCCACTCTGTCTTCAGTGGCAAAACTCAAGGAAAGAGTATAAGAATCAGGCCTCATTTAGCACATGTATGGAAACATTTGTTGTTCTATGATAGCAGTAGAGAAATCAATCCCTGGTAGAGTAGTGGATTTTGCTCTTAGTCTATAATTTGAGGATAGTTTAAAATGCTTATCTGGAAAAATGCTATTTTCCCTTTGAATAATTACATTTATTTTCATTCCCTTTTTAACATGTCTGCCTCCATCTTTTTACATTTCTATTTATTTGCTGCTCTTTTTTGTGGGCAGGCATTATAAAGCAATTTGTGGCTAGTCCTCTAGTGCTTTGTTGATTCACCTCAGCATAGGAGAAGGAATTTAAAAGTGCTATAAACAATTGAGCTTTTGCCGGGGGGAGGGGGGGGGAAGGATGGGGGAAGGGGGGGTGAAGGGCGGAGGGGGTGTGAGGAGGGAGAAACTTAACTATCTTATCTCATTTAGATTTCCACTAACTCTTTTATCTAGATTCACTTACTCAAACCCATGGCCTGTGGTCTTGTTTAATATCAGCCAGTAATAAAGAGCTCTTCAGCTAAATACAGCTATATTCCACTATTAACTGCAGCTCTCAAAGCAGTCACTGAGGAAAGGGGAGTCTAAACCCTTCAATGTCAAGGCATTTAGAAGCACTCTAGCATCAATCAAGGTCTACGTCCAGTAAGTGCCTGCTTACATTTACATGAAATATTCATACAGCATTCAGTTTTGCTTTTCTCTCTCCTAATCATCACTTTTAGGAAGAAGCTACAATCATCTCAGTTAGGGGAGGGCGTTATGGGACGTGCGGTACCTTTCAATGTCAGGCTTCCTGCAGATAGCTAGTTCTGTAATGAGGCAGCACACTGTATAGACTACCAAAGGTCTTCCTCACACAGCCTAGCCTTGTTATCATGCACTATTCATCTTCAAGTATACAACTTAGAGCAAATGAAAGTAATTAATTAACCATATCAAACCTGTCAAAAAGCTATTTGAAATTTTGACAGAAAAATATTTAACATTTCTTTTAAGTGAACATGATTTCCTACGCTCGCTCTTCCAAAAATAGTATTCAGAAGGTCTTCTACTGCATTCTTGTTAATTGTATAAGCAGCATTGACTCCACAAGCCTTTGGACTGAGAATTGTTTATTCTTTACATATTTGGCTAAGAATTATTCATTTACATATGTCTGATATTTTTTGCATGATTGTTCAGTGTTCTGAAAACATAAAGCGCTATATTAGATAGTGTTGACTAGAGACATTCACTAGCTTTCTCCCCCCCCAACAAATGTAACATCAACAAGTTTGTGTAATAAGAGATCCACTATACTAGACAGTTCAGAATACATTAACTTCCGTGCTTTTAGGCAAAATAATGAACCACATTTGTACTGTGGTACTCTAGGCAAACAAGAAATGCTGTACTGTGCTTTCTGAATGAAGTACAAAGAGTATTCTTCACCATCCTACAATTTACCTTAGAACCAATTCAGTTACTTCATTACTGTCAAGGAATTTAGAGCATCATAAATCTCCTTTCTAATCAGACTTTTGATTCTAGAAATTCAGATTACTACAAAAGAAAAAAAATCAATAACTAATTATTTTATTATCTGACAAAAAGCTGCTTTTGCCATTGTGAATTTTCTTGCAAAACAAGAACTGCTCATGAAAACAGTTACCTTACAAAATCCTGTAGGCAAAAATAAACAAAGGAATCCAGTTAGCAGATGCTTGTAGTTAAAGAAAACAAGTAAAAAAAATCAAAAGATATCAAAAGATGATAAAAAGCAACATTTAACCTTCAATGTATAATATATGATTTTAAAATATTTTATGACAGAATTTTAGGCATAATATATTAGCTTGAGAAGTACTGAAAAACTAATGCATCTCACAAATGTAACAAACTCAAAGTTTGAATTATTAGCAGTATTGCTATTAAGGTGATTATTCTTTCCTTTCTCTAGCCCCCGTTCCCCTTCCCTCCAGGTACCCCCTTTTACATTTGCACACAGCAAAATAATAGCATTTACGGTCACATTGCTCATGTTGAGCTTGTTGGCATCATCAGTTTTGATTTTTCTCAAAGGAATCAGTCCTATAATACAACATGTTCTGTGCCAAAATTGTAGCTGATTGCCTGTAAATTGCATATAAATGGCAAAGTGCAGAAACCCAGGAAAAATTCCAAAATGTCAGTATAGTCTTGTGTGTTTTTTGTAAATGCTCAAGCATATTTGTTTACCTTCAAACCAGTTTAAAATTGGAGCCATCTTCTTTTTTTGTTACGTTTCCTAAATAATAAAAGAACCCACAATCACACCATACACAAGGGAAGGCAAAATGGGAAGGCACCATAAAATTCTGAATTTAAAGTATTTGTTCTTTTATAGATTAAAGACAATCTAAAACAATTTGAAATGATTTTGGTCAATAATGTTCAGTTGCCTTAAATAAAGAAACAATCATACTTAAACATAGAGAAAGAATGCAGTTGTACTTTCGTTGCATATAAAAATACTGCACACATAAACCCTAAAAGAAATTATTGCGCTTTTTGACTCACCCTCATTGAGAAGAGCCCAGATTATGAGAACAAAACTAGACATAAGAGACAGGAGTTTTGGTTGATTTTTTTTCTAATTTTGCATCAAATGTACTATAATGTTTGCTTTATTATTATTTTTACAGATGGAGCCTGGTCACATGGAACTAGGTAGGCAAAAGTATTACGTAAAGCATGTTCAGAGCCAGTTTTTAGCAGCAAATAAAGATTGCACTGTATCTGGCTCAACAGGGTTGGCAAAGTCTTTCCTTAGGAAACCTCTCTCCAATTTTTAAGAAATAATTCATTGAAGGCTTAAGGAAGACATCCTCCAACAGTTGAAAATGGCCATGCTTTTTAATGTGTGTGGGCATTTTCGTGTTTTTAATGTCATAGGATCAGATCCTGCTGGATACTAAGCTGCCCCTGAAAGTCACTGATCACCGTCAATTCCCACTGACTTCAATGGAGTGGAGTGGAGGGTGCTTATTACCTGGCAGGATTCAGGCTGTTAATCTACTAGGCATCCCATGCCCCATTTCCTTATCAGCACTTCAATTTGTTTGTTATATTAATATAAATGATGCTTCAAATGTTCATCATTACAATCAAATATTTGTATTAAATGCAGGATCAGACACCTTCCTATTCCCCGTGAAGCCAATGGGATTGGTGGATGCTCAGCACCACTCAGGATCAAGTCTGGAAAAATGTTTAAATGCTGTAAATAGAGCCCAGGTTAATGACAATTCTCAAAAGATGTTTGTGGCTCAAGTTAAAAAGGATCTCCGTAACATTAAGCTACAGTTTACAGTAAACTTTCCAAAGAAAGTCCTGAGCTATGATAAGCTCCCCTTGAGTATTAACAATAAGTTACCCAGTCGGATTCCCCCGCTCTACCACCCATATTGAATAAAATCAAATTCTTGGAATGGAAATGTAATATTTCGTTAAGTCAGTTATAAGTGGCGTAATCCATTATTCACCTCCTTGTATGTGTGCTAGGGTAGACTTTCAAAGTTGACTTACTTCTATTTTTTTGGTCTACCACTAGCTATTGAATTCATATTTGAACTTTCTAAGTGACTAATATAAAATAGAGTTCTGCCTTTTTTTTTTTTTTAGTTCTTTGAGGTGAGAGCAGAACGGCATGCAATCAGTTGTGGTTTGACTCAGATTTCAAGCTATGTCGGAACCTGCTGAAGTTTGAAGAGTTTGAATCAGTTGTAACCCATCATACCTGTGGGATATCTTTAATCCCACAAGTTGTGGGAACTTATGTATACCGTTAGCTTTTGATCTTACTACAATGATTTTGAACATAACTAGCAAAAGCAATGCTAGTCAGACATAAAAGAACGGAATCTCCCTTATTCTGATTCCTAAAGTGTTCTGAAAGCAGTGAATAACATCAGGCTTTGGTGTGCAGTACAGTGATGTCTACAGCAGATTTCTACTGACCAGATTCAGAATATAGAAAAGCCATCATCAACATTCCTCAGGAGTGTTAGAGAAACATAGTTTTTGAAAGCGTTAATACCATTTATCTAGTCCATTATCTCTCTTCACATATAGTATAATCTACTGTGTATACATCTATCCATGATCTATATATGCACACAAACAGATATCCAGACCAGAGATATGATCTATTTCTCTCCCTCATTTTATAGAAATAAAGATATACATTTTTAAAACCTGGTTCCCATTTGTGTTCCTGCTACTTGGAGGTGCAAATTATTCCGGGAACACTTTTGTGCTTGTTATTTGCAGGCACACTTAAAGTCACTTGGATGGCTAACAACCTGATTTCAGCCACAGTTATTTGGGCCCACAAAACTGCAGGCACAAAAAGGGAAGCTGAGCTAAGACCAGAGGTACGATAATAGATATATACAACTCTAAGTTATGTGTTATGAAAAATGGATTACAACATTTTAAATATGTGTTTTCAATGTTACTTCACAGTAATTTTTTTTAAATTGTTTTTCCCTGGCATAATCCAGTGTGATCCATATTACTGTATTTCAGCAATGATTTTAAAAAGATGGATAGGTTGCCATCCAAATTATTTGTAAGCCATAAATGACCATTGTGTGTTTCTTTGAAGTTGGCACATCTATTCTGTATGACTCAATTACTAAATCACCTTACAAATGTATAACAAAGCACCTGCATTTAGCCATATTTTCTATATTTACGTTTTTGGCCTCTTTCTATGATCAGGCATAAATCCATCAGGCCACTTTAGAACTTTAGAACGTCCTTCTTTTACATATCTAGTGCTCATTACCTAGAAGTTATTCTGTCTCCTGTGTTAAATTACTTTATGCTGCAGCTTAAACGAACATGTCTTGCTTTCATCTAGCATTTCAAATAGGGCAAAGACTGCTGTACAATTTCCAAACACAACTGTGCTAACAGAGATGAATTACTAGAGTTTATATAATTTATATTAGGAATTCATAGACCTAGCAAAAGGGATTAGTACATTTTATTTCAGGGTAGGAGATGATCCTGTCATTAATGGTCGATACTTTCATCATCTTTTAAACCTGAGGAATTTCCAGGGTGACAAGACTGTAAGGACATATCAGGGATTCACAGCTGTGAGCTTTATCTGGCCATGTACTGCTTTACTCACAGTATGTGGACTATGTTCCATCAAAACTGGATTAGACTGTCAATCATGTCCTGCAATGTATATTGTATTATGATTTTTTGAAAATGTCACTGAGATCAGAGTAATTTCTTGGCTAATTGCATCTTGTCTCTTCTTAATACTGTGCATTTAATGGTTTCATTACCTTACATGACAATCACAGTGCCTAGTCCAGCATTAAGGGCAGTTTTACTTTTACTTAAAAAAAAAAAAAAAAAAAGAAAATATAAGAAATCCTCAATCCTTTTAATAACAGAGATAAAAACATATTTAAGACAATACTATATTTCATTAAATATAATAAAATTGGTGGTATCCATATTTTTTCCCCATGGTCTGTGATATACATAATAGCTGAAATTGTTTCTCTAATCCCAAAAGCACACCTTATGCTTAGCACAATATTTTTCTCCCCTCTCCTGTTATGGAAATAGATTAAAGAAAATATTAACCTTTAAAAAACTGTCACTCATTATTCAGACGGCTTCCATTTTATGTGTGCGAGTCTCTTGAGAATCTCTCCCAAACACAAAAATATTTGTGTTTCAATATTACCCAGTTAGGCATGAGAGATTCATTTAGATAAACATTACTGCATGTTTGCAAAGGTTTCATTAAATGATACTTTGCCAGCTGCATGCAGTTTTACTGATATGTTTCATTGGTGGTAAAATGGGCAAAGACAGATTAAAATTACTGCAGTCCCAAATTTGCTGTTTACCAAAAACTCAACCAACTATGGATGATAATTTATTTGACATAGTTAGCAAATATACTAGAAAGTAAGATCAGAGTCCTAAAATTCTCTGACTACACGGAAGAGGCCTGATTTGACTCTACCTTGCACCTTATCTTGTCATTTATACCTGTGCAAAATATGTGTAAAATGCTTCCAAATATGAAAGACTGTACAAGATGAAAAGCAGTAGAGAACCAGGCACCCATGTTCCATTATTAGTTCAGAACTGGTGTCTGATATTATATTTTAAATTATTGGACTATATTGTTTATAAATTATATCATATTGCTGCATTTCATTACTGTAGTTTGTTACATAATTATCAGCCTAAAGCTGGAAGAGCAGAGGCTCTTTTGGACTATTTCTATTGGTATATTCTAGCGTGGAGTTCTTTCTATATCTGACAATGGACTTGCCCCTAAAGACTCGTCTCCCATCAGGTTAGATAAAGCAGCAGCACTTCTGGTTGTTCTGTGTTTTCTCTTTTTCCACTGTATCGGCTAATTGCAAGCTATAGGGTAGCATACACTGGAAAGATAGGCACATATTGCCTGATATTCCTAGTAGGTGCTCATGATGAAGGACACACTTGTTTTTGGATCTGACAGCAGCTGCAGTATCCTGTTTAAATTTGCTGTGGCAGGCAGAAATAGTGTGAATGTTAAAATATCGAAGGTGATTGTGTAAATACTCAGGCTTGCTAGCCATTCACATCCAGTTTGAGTAGACTGCTTCTATCTCCAGCATAAATGTAAGCTGACATCTTTTAAAAAGTGCATCCACTGATGAGTTTTGCCTCTGAACACATTTGTGTAAACATTCCAACCCATTCCACTGATATTCTAATAAAACAGAACTAGAATGATGATTATACCCTGCATCTGACTATTATTTATTTCATGTGAGAAAACTGACTCTGATCTAATCAGCAGATGCACAAGAGTATTCATGAATCACCTAACTCCTGGTAAGTTTCAGAATTAAGAAACAGATCATTTGGCTTGAACAAAAGAATTATTCTGTTCTGGTACAGGCTTGATGATTCTTGTGATATTTTTTAAATGCAAAGAAACATTTGAAAATTAACCAAAACTGTTGTGGCAAATTCTTCCCTCGGAGAACTAAGGTCAGGACAACTGAAATCATAAGCATTCCAGAAGATGAACTGTGGTCTAAGTAGATAGGGGGAAAGAAAGTTTGTTACTTGAGTGCCAGGAGACCATCAGAAAAAGAGTCACCTTGCTTCATTTATTTCAGGACCTAGTGGACAGGTGGCCACATCACATCACAATTTACACTAATTGACATCCTTGTCAGAGTTCTTAGCACAGAGGCTAACAGCACAGCACAGGTAAGGAGACAGATTTACTGTCATATGGAACTGGTTGACCAATGAAAAAACAGATTTGCAAGTATATTCGCAAACAAACAGACTGACTTAGCTCCTCTACTATTCTTGGGGGTCATATGTTTTGTGTGCATTTCAGTGATCATTGGGTATTTGTGCAAATGTTTGCAGACCCTCAAAACTTTCATTAATTTAGCAGTCCAAAAAAGCATACCATATTGTAAAAGTTTCATTCATCCAGTCAGGAACAGAAGCTGTAACACGTGACTTAGGTAAACCAATCACACACCAAGAATATGAATTAGTGAATAGTCAAAGTGAACAGTTTGCAAACAGCACCATGAACTCAAATGTAATAGTCCAAACTATTTAGCAAATATTTATGACCAACAAAAATAGTTGCAGAATTCAGGTTAGTTTTTGGATGACTTGCAAACAGAACAAGAGCTGAATTCATAGAAACATTATTTTCAAAGAATAATCTGAACAGCAGTACTCTCCCTAATTGAAACTGTCCCTACTGACTAACACTTAGGCACACTGATGGATCAGTGTGGAGGAACCAACACTGTCATTTCTCATGCCATACCTATTATGTGGACAACCTACAAGTCACCCCGGGTGCCAGTGCAGAACATTATTCACCAAAATCACTGAACCTATTAAAAAAAGAAATTGGCATAATCCATAAAAAAACAGTGATTTCATAAGATGATATAGAAACACCAAAGTGAGACTATATTTAAAAAAAAGTTTTGGTTCAATCAGTGGATTTTACATTGGGTTTGGTCTGCATTGGTTTCAGGACTCTCCATACTCCTGTGGTTTGTGTAATTTTCCGTTGATCCACACTCAAAAACTTAAACAGAAATTCAATAAAGCCACAAGAATCTGGAGAGTTCAATCAGTTGCATAATGAAACTCAGAAAACTCATTTGGATGACTCTCTCTTTATGCTGACCCCCACACCTCCAAAAAGCCTCCGTCACCCAGCATCTGAAGAAGCCTGAGGTAGTCATTCCATTCTTTCTGACATCTTCCAGGGTCTGCCAATTGTTTCTACTCTCTCCCACACATCTTCAGGAGACGTCTAGCTCCCTCCATCCTATGTCTTTTTCAGGCCAACAGGTAGGCCACTATACTCAAAGGGTGTCTTGGCAGACAAGGGAATCTAGCCTGAGATCTGGGATTTGACAAGCCTACATTACACTCCGTGCCATCTTTGACTCTTGATCCATACTGACAGGTTTCAGAGTAGCAGCCGTGTTAGTCTGTATCCGCAAAAAGAACAGGAGTACTTGTGGCACCTTAGAGACTAACAAATTTATTTGGATGCATCCGAAGAAGTGGGCTGTAGTCCACAAAAGCTTATGCTCTAATAAATTTGTTAGTCTCTAAGGTGCCACAAGTACTCCTGTTCTTTTTTGATCCATACTGCTACTGCAGATAGGGATTTGGTGGGGAGTAGGGCTACCCACTCTGTGCACCTCCTACCACATCCACAATTAGACAGATGGGAAAGCAAGTTAGCCAGCCAATAGCCTCTAATGTTCTGGGAAGGGGCCAGCTGGAAACAGGGTATCCACCTCGGACTACTGCCAGTCAAAAGACAATGAAGGGGATGGGAATATTAGCAAGAGATGCTTGGCCCGACTCCCTTCTGAGGTTTATGAATGTTGAAGAATTTTGTTTTTAAAAATAAATTTCTCCTGATTTCAGGTTTTGGCCTGAAAGTTTCACACAGCTCTACACCGTATTGTATAGGGCTCCTTCCATTCAGAAGCTCTGTGTGTGTGTGTGTGTGTGTGTGTGTGTGTGTGTGTGTGTGATTTTAAAATTGAAATGGTCATCTTAAAAAAGAGTTTGGTAAATTAGTACATATTTTAGACGATTAGCTCAATTAGTCAGAATTGGTCAAAAATTTCCTAACAAGAAATCAGTATTTATTCTTGCTCTGACTTTTTAAAGAAGCACCTTGCACATTATTTTTTTAACTAAAAGCACAAAGAGGACTATTCCCTTAGACACCTCCAAAACTTTTGCTCCCCTTGGCTGAGCTTGACAGAGTGCAAGCCTAGAAACCTACAGGGTGCAGCTGAAGACACATTCCTTTTGTCTTTTCTTTGCCATTTGACGGACAGTTTTAAAATAAATATACAGTTGTCTGCAGAGTATGTCAGACACTATGTGGGTCTATGCTTGAAAAATGTAGCCATCCCTACCCCATCTATATCTCAGTGGTGTGTGTTTCAAGGTATTTCTCTCTGTATTGTTTCCATAAGGAGATCTCTGCAGCTCTGGAAGTTCCAGCAGATGATTTGGCTCTTGCATCTTCTTTTAACTTTATTCACCTTTTTGTTGCCTCTTACTATATATAGTTATTGTGCATGTTCCATTTATTTTGCTGGTTGTCATCAACTAGAGCTGTGAGGTTTCACTTCTCAGGAGACCTGTGAGTATTTCCTTTGGTTTTGATCTACATAGCTTTGTAGCCTCTGAGATTTGATTTATATTTTGGCTGTAAACAAATGCAAAATATATGAATGAAACTGTCAAAAATGACAATTTCATCTGGTTTCTGAGATCTGCAAATAAATCAGCCTAGGTTCACTTAAAACTGGGCCCAACATTTGCTTGAAATGTTCGCACAAACCTTGATGGCCCTAGTTGGAGTTTTGAATTGTTTGCAGGCCTGAAATAAGAAGGGGTTTATATGGATTCATATTTCCACACAGACATTTTGCATCCTAAACAAGACGTGGCAGTTCCAAACAGGGGTTTCACACAGTAACACAGTATGCTTCCGCACAATGTGTACTGTCATTGGCCTGAAAGGTGACAAAAATGATGACTTTCCATAGGTCTATATGCTCTATTATGTCTTCCATTTTTGCCTTTTCTACATGCCCAGACTTTGGATATAGTCATTAGAAAAGCAAACTTTGCCCCCACTAGAATTTTTCTGAAATGAACCCCCAGTTCAACTATGTGTGAAATTAGCAGAAAAAGTTGCAAGTAGTTATGTTGTCCAGGCAGAAGTACCCCGCCTGGGTTGGTCAAACCTTTGAAAATAAGATTAATTACAAATGTACGGCTTGATACTGTGCCTATGAAGTCAATGCTCCTACCAGTTCAATGAGGGATCAGGCCATTGTTCCTTTTTTGGTTCCTGAGTGAGTCGATCCTGATTTCTAGGACTGTGTTTGTTAGATGTAAGTACCTGCAAACTATTCTGACAAATAATTTGCAGTGTATGGATTGGTCATGAATTTTTTGTTTCAAGTATTTGGTATTAGTTCTTTATATTGTGTGACTGCTCACCCAAGTCATGTGGTATTATTTTCTAGCACCTGACTGAGTGACTGAAAGATTTGAAAGAGAATGATAATGAATGACTAATAAAATTTTATAGCACATTTTACACATTGTAGTTCTTGCTAAAATTTGTTAAGCTGTGGGGATTTACAAACATGATCACTACCACTTGGCAGATGACCAAGTATGTATGAATAATAGTATCTCGCAAATCATTGCTAACTGAATTCAGCACTTTTGCTTGCAAAATTACTCATGGATCATCTCTGAAACATTTCCTAAATCTCAGAGATGGCATCAAGCTGCAAAAATGTGGATTATGACCACCCCAAAGTTCAGTGTTTTGATCTGATGAATTATAAAGACGGAACACATTATAAAGGCAGGACTCTGATCCAGACCCACATATGGATTTGGAACATGTCTAAAGCTCAGGGTGCATGACTGGAGTTTTGGTTCATGCATGTCTCTAGTCAATATTTTTTATTTGTTATCCTTACAGTAATATTTTGTTCTTATATCTTCAGTGTGAGGATGTGACTTTTGCTGTTAATATGCAGCTGGATGTTGTTTTCCTAGTATGGAAGTAACCTGTTTAGAAGAGAACATATACTTTTTTTTTTATTAAAGATTTTCTCCTCACAGCAGTGATTTTGTGGCACTGCCCAGTGGCAGTACCATGATGTCACAACAATTTATCATAGTTAGAGCAATGCTGCATGAACCTGACTTGTTTAAGTGTTTCTGTGGCCTGATTTCACAGAGAGAACACAGGCCAGGAGAGCAACAACACTAAGGGGCTCTACCAATCTGCAATCACACAATTCAGCTTCTACCTTTTTGTTCTATTATTGAGATCCCCTGTCTGAGATAAGGAAAAGAAATGTAGAAAAATAGAACTAAGTCTACAATGACCCTCCAGTGAGATTTGGGTAAATTCCTTTCCATACTCAGGCAGAATTGAGTTTGTCTCCCTTGAACCTGTGTTTGTACACTTACTTATCTAAAACGAGAAAAGGAAAACTAAGTCTCAACCATTTATCTAAATAGCACAAGCCACAACTTACATTTTATTTAAATATTAATTGTCTCCAAGCAAATAATATTAAGATATTATTAATTTGTTCTCTCGTCCATCTATAAATACCCACAAACAGCTATTTTGCAGTCTGTTTTTATTAATTTTTGTGTGTGTTTGAAAATGCCCCAGCTTCACCCATCTGGAAATATGTGTGGGATGGAACTTCTATGCATCTTCTAAGATAGATCAGCAATATATTTAATTCATCATGTATCAAAATACAATTTTGTACAGGAAATATCTTTCTAATATTCTTTTAATAACGCTGCACTTCTAAAGTACCTTTTGTTTTAGGATGTCAAAGCATTGCACGGATTGGAAGGCCACGTTGCCTCTCGCCTTTGTGCCAATGCAGAAGCAATTATTAATTATTATTATGTACTTGTATTGCAGTAGTGCCTAGAGACCAGGGCCCCATTGTGCTAGGCACTGATCATATAACAAAGAGATAGTCCATGCCCTCAAGAGCTTACATTCCAAACTCTGTAAATCTAATCTAAGCAATAAGTTCTAGCCCTCAGCAATGTGTGTAGCCATGTAAGGAACGGAGACATTCACAGTCCCTGTTTTTAAGGGAGTGCGGGGACTGCTACCTTCAGTTGTCCCCGGAAGTGCCCGTCATCCCAAACAGGATGGGAATGATGCTGCCACTTACACATCGTGCTGTACCACAGGAAGCCTGAGAAGTAAGGGTGCCATCATTAGCCACAATCCTTTTCTGAGTGCCTGTTCCCCCAGGGTAGCATAGTTCTCCACCACTCTCCATTCAGGAATTGCTTTAATGGTACAATCTAGACCTCCTTTAATCATGGCCCTAATCCCAAGAGATGCTGAGCAACAGCCAGGGATGCCATTGCAAAAAAGACAATTTCATTTTTGGGTGAGATTCACCAAAACATAGAGGACCAATGCAAGCCTTGCCGTGGCACTTAGCATGGCTTTAGTCAACAGCCTAGGAAGTGGGATGGCTGAAGCAGCCAAATGTGGGGTTGTCTGTGAAAAGGATACTGGATCCACACTTTGGCACTCAGTCTGAATGCCAGTATCACACACACTCCACGGAGCACAGCAGTGGTTGTGGATGGGAACATTTCACTGGTTAGGATTTATTTTCTTTATATTTCCTTTTCCACACCCTCTTTATATTTAAATGAATTAATTTACTTCTTTTTTTTTAAATACTTGCTTTTGTAGTTTTAAGCCTAAACTAATGGGAGAAGAAAGATCTTAACACATTCCACACTGTCTCTCCCCCCCGCCATGGCTTTTTGTTAAAATGTGACCCCCTTTATTTTAAAATATTAAAAATAAAAAGCAACAGATTTCTCCAAAAATAAGTTCTGGCATTATATTAACATTACTTAAACTATTCATTTATGGTCACCATTGCACAAAGGGCTAAGTGGTGCACAGGGGTATATTTCACCTTATAGTGTGCCCGAAAACATCCATATTCATAGTACGATAAAACTTTTTGTGGCCCACCCTGCATGGGTGCACAAATGGGGAATAGCTACCAAAGAGCATCTGCAGGGGCTGGGCACAATTAGAGATCTTGAATCTGGGGCAAGGGCTCTGCAAGGCTGACACCCACAATGCCACTAGCCTGTCAAAAAGGACTGGGAGATGGAGTCCCCACTCAGCTCCAAACAAAAAGCTCAGAGTCAAAAAGTCACTCCTCCTGGGGTTTGGCTCACCGACAGAAAGGTAGATCTACGTACAACTAGATGTACCCTCCACCTTGTCTTCTGCTTCTAATATTTCTTCTCTTAAGATTTGTCTGTCCCAAGTCTTAGCTCCGTCTGCCAGAAGGCTAATCGCACCTCCCTTTTACTGAAGGGGGATTCTAATGCACTATATTTGGCCCACAAAGTAAGCCATAATTAACCTGTAGTTCTGTGCTGGGTTCCAATACTTGCTAATAGAGTGGGGCAACAGGAAAATCCTGCAACTCTGACGCGAGGTCCCAAACTCCCTTTCCACATCATCTAGCAAAGCTGGCTTTGCACAGGACAGAGCAAACGATGCAGCCCTGGAAAGAGCCAGAGTGTGGCTGCTCACCACAAGTTCCGAGTCAGAGATCCAGTGAGGGGCAGTGGTGAAAAGCCACAATTGAACCCTTAGGGCTTGATCCTCCAGACCCTACCAGGCTGATGCTGACTGCCGTGAGCAGTTCTATTGGCTTTCATCAGACTACTCACAGCGATAAGTATTATGCTGGGGAGTGAGTGTTTGCAGGATTAGGTTTTTGAGCCCCAATCCTGAAAACATGTATGCACTTGCTTAACTTCACTCATGTAAAGACATCTCATTGAGATCCGTGGGACTGCTCAGGTGAGTAAAGTTAAGCATGCACGCCAGTGTCAGAAAATGGTAGCCTTAGTCTATGATTAAATTATTATAGAGCCCAATCTTGTTCCCACTGAAGCAATGAGTTTTCAGAAGAGAAGAACTTGACGCTTAGTAGAAGTTTCTGAAGACACTCTTTTTCCTGACATCCAGGCTACGTTCACCCTATGAGCAAGGGGTACGATTTCCAGCTCACATCCACATATTTGTGCTGGCTCAATGAGAGCTAGTGGGAGTATAAATAGTAGCATTGGCATGGCTTAGCCAGGCTGAGTATGTACCCACTGGTTTCAGGTGGGTTTGTACTTGGCCGTGCTAGCATTGCCACTGCCAGTGCTACTGCAGCTACACTACTATTCCTACTTGTGCTAGCTCAGTGAGCACTAATACATATATACATACATGAGCTCGGAATCACAGAGCTAGCTCATAGCGTTGATGCAGCCTTAAAAATGCTTTGTTTGGTAGCATAGACATCACGCACAAAAAAGGGCATAACATTTATTTCATAAAGTTCCCAGCTTCTGAATGCATTTATAGTTTTTTTACTGCATGTAAAGTTTGCCTAAAGTGGGCTCCATTTATCATGCCTAAGCTAATTATATTGCTAGGTAAATTCTACAAGTTAGATTTATATATTGTCTGACAGAAACCTATAGTAAAAAAACAGCATTTAATCACCATACTTTTAAAGCCAATTAGAACTCATTAAAGAGTTCATAGTGGGATCACGTGTTTTAAAAATCACTACTCTGAAGGTATCATAAAATGTACTTTCATCAGGCACAGGACATTTACAAATTCTGATGGGCATTTCCTCCTTTATTGAAAAGAGTGTCTGGCTCAGTTTGCAGCAAATATGACAATAGGCTGTACAAATGTACATCTGAAACATAACCCTTTCGGGGTTAAATATTCACGCTTATATGAGAGATCATCAGTTTCAGGTCAAAGTACTGTTCTTAAATGATCAGCACAGAACAGAAAAAAAGGCATTGAAGTGACCTTGCTGAGGGTCTAAAACTGCTAAAGCCTCTTCTGCATGATTAAGTGAGCAGAATCTTAGATTAGCTAAAAGCAGTGCAGAAACATAATGAGTTCACTTATTTTGGAGCATTTAATAACAGTTATAGACAGTTATGTGATCAGGCGGAGTTATGACTTATTCATTCTTTCATTGCTATTAAAATTACTGCATTTGAGGTTTTTAAAGTCATTGAAATAAAAAAGTCTGATTTATGTTAGGAGAATTTAGCTTGCCCTTTGGTCTCTCAATTTTTAAATGATATAATTAGACTTTTTAAAGACCATTCTAAAAGCATTATTAGCATTTTCTATAACTGAAAGTAAATGCATGTTTTGTGGATAGTTTAATTTAAAAGGGATAATAATAATACTTGATTTAGGCAGCGATAGATTATTACAAAAAGGTTTTTAGTATAAAATTATTTTAAAGGTGACTATGCGTGTATATATGACTACACATGCATATACACATTTTTAATTTAGTTACAAATGGGTATTACAAAGAAATGGAGCTCTCTCTCTCTCCACCCATTTGGGAAAGGAAGATGAGAGGAAAACCGAGTTCCATAGGACATATTAACTCATGACCTTTAACATATTACCTCACAAATGACAAAGCCATCCATCAATCTTGGGCAAGGAAAAATGCTTTGATCAAAACAAAGGGATTTGCAGTTGGCTTGAATTAGCAGTAAACAATGATCATAAATAAATCATTGGGATGAGTATGAAAGTGTCATGAGAGGATAAACATTTTAGCATGAACCCATTCTTTAAGTTCTGGCATGCATAATATTTCCTATATGTATTGTATATCAATTATGCAACACCATGTGAATGTATGGTGTCTTTACAGACAAAAATAGATATATAAGGTATGTTAATGTATGGTGTCTTTACAGACAAAAATAGATATATAAGGTATCTATTTTTGTCTGTAAAGACACCATACATTCACATGGTGATGCATAACTGATTACATATATATACAGACACACACATGCATTCTCACAACACACACCTGTGCTGCAGACTGCATGCATCCTGTTGCAAAAGCCAACCGACTAAACCAAAAACACTTTCCTTTCCCATTCATATAAGAGGATTCCTCTACATTGTTGTGTCTTAGGAAATAACTCTCCTCATACGATAAAACATTTCTGCTTTTATTTTATTTCTAAGTGAACACATCTTTACTTATAAAATCAAGCTTACTACATTTTCCTTAATTGACAAGTTTCTTGTGCCACATGTGTTCATTCAGCAAACAGTTTGTGTCTCTCTTATTCTATTCAAAACCCATTGTACTTTTCTATTAAAAACATATTATTAAAACTAAATCAGAAAGAAGCCCATTTAATAGTCATTGCATGTGCATGACTGATGGGAAAACACATTATCAGACTAATATCTGATTGAAGCTTGATTAGCATGCTAATAAATTGCACTAAAATATTGTTTTTTATTTTTAATTTTCCCCACTTTTGCTTAAACTTCTGATGCTTCAGTTATTTTATTCTCTAAAATAACAGCTCAGATAAATTATTTCTTTGACTGAACTTGGTATTAAAAATGATCAGTTACAATTATTAAACCTCTCTTTTAATTTGTTAAAAGTTTCATATTTTTCATAATAATTGTTTGTGAAAAGTATGGGACTATATTTATGGCTGACAAAAGGCCAAAAGCAGCTCTGGAAACTCATGTCCTTAATTAATCCACAGCACCGACATAGAACAAGAGGACTTCAGTGGGAATTTTCTCACATTTTGCTTAGAGCGATGTTAATTCTGGTTTGTCCATCTCACTTCACCCAGTCTATATTAACTTCATGCATCAGTACTGCCTATATGGCAAATTACATGCAGGAACCTTGTAATGCAGACTCCTGCCCACTGGAGACTGATCTCAGCCCAATAAACTCATGTAACACAGGGCCTTCACAGTTTAGACTTGAACTATGGTCACAAAGGTGAGAGGCCAATGTTTCATCCACTAAGCCATTTACCCTTTTCCTCTGTAAGGAAGATTGATTTTTAAAAAGCTATTAACCTTCAGTGATTTATCTCATCAGATCATCTTCATTTTGTTCTGCTTATAATAAGACTGTATTATAGTTTTATTCTTCAGTTAATTCACCTAGACTATCTGAAAAAGAAGTACATGAAAAACACAAAGAAGGGAAAGATAGCAGAAAATTATCAAAAACTTTTAAATGAAAATGTTAACAGGAAAACAAAAGAAACTGAGCAAATGTTATCACATGTCTTGGAGGCATAATCATGTAAGACATAAATGTTTCTAGGTAACCTTATTTGAGAGAAAGTTTCAGGATGTCATATTGATTCTGGGGGCTATATGCCATGTTAACAATAACACAGTACCCTACCAAATCTACTGAAGGGACAAAAAGAACAGTTCTTTTTTCATTTTTTGAGCTGACTCAAAGTAGCATCCATGGAACCCACATTCCTTTATTCACAGTACATCTAGACACAGAGGTTCATATTGTAAAGAGCAGCAATTTCAAAGATATCTGGATGAGAACCTAAAATTGCACATTTTCCCCATTCTCAGAATTACTTGGAACAGCCGGCAAAGCAGTAAGTGATTTTGGTGATACCGTATGTAATTCTAATTTTCTTTAAAATGAAGGAAGATGGGGCTGCTTCATGGAAACTAAGTTGTTTTTGATTTAGTGATAGGGATTCTTCTTTGGGAAAAAAGCAGCATTGCATTTTGTGAATAATGTGCTTGCACTGATATTTAATTCATCTGGCTGAACTTTGATAGACACCAATTTAAATCTCTGCTGGAATATCTGCTAACACAGAGACCACTGAGTTCTTGCATTCTCTTTTTTTCCTTCGGTGGCGCTGGATAGAAAGTGCAACTATATAAGATCCTGAGAGGAGGGACCATAAGCAAAATGGCCCAAAACACCTAAATGATGCAGGAACATAAGTCCCATAGACTTTGAGACTTAGGCTTTTAAGTCACTTTTGAAAATTGTACCCCCTTTTTTTGTGTGTGTTTATAAAACACTGTAAACTTCGAGCCCAAAGCCCACTGAAGTCAAAGGGAATCTTTTCATTGGCTTCAATGGGCCTAGAATCAGGGCCTTATAGAGCCAAATTCTTAACTCCCTACTCTGAATGGCTTCAATGGGAACTTTGTCCGAGTAAGGACTGTAGGATAATAACCAAAAATAATTAATCTGCTTATACAGTGTTATAGATCCATAGCACCCAGCTCCACATTGTGCGCACGCAAGCCCACACACACACACCAAAGTTTATCTAACATATGGGGTATACTTCTTTCTTTTTGATACTCAGGTATTTAAATGGAAAGTCACAGTGAATGCTTACAGTACATTTTGATATTTGATCAAGCCATAGAGCAACAGGAATCTGCCTCTGCCATTTTTGCCTGTGCTTATTTAACACGTTTGGGCAGAAAGCATTTTGGTTTCAAGATATCTGTTCACTTGCTTAAGCTGATGTTTGGGCAGGAGAGGCAAACTTGATAATGGCAAGTTCTGACAACATGATTCTAACAGAGCCAATAAACTGCTGCTTGGCAGGCTCTAGTATGGTATTTCCTCTATCAATGGGAGACAGAACACAGGTAAATGAATGTGAAACTTTGGAAGCAAAATACAAAAGAAAGTCTGTGGTAAAATTGTTCTCCTTTTTTTCTTTACAAATGAAGCTGAGGATAAAGTAACTTCAGAAACAGGTTATAAATCCACTTCATATATATTTAACAGTATACAGTGAATAGGATTAGTAATATCTTTTGTCTAATTTGTCAGTCTATTTCTTAGTACCCCACAGTGCTTCAGTCAAACAAAGGCATTCCCAGTTACTTTTCTATAGATTAAGTAACTCTTGAATTGATATTTGCTGTATGGTTTTGGATTTTCTCTGGTAAACACTGTGACTGATGCTAAAGCTCCTCCCCACCCCCCAAAAAAATGCAGCAATAAGGAATTAAAGCAGTAGACTTAGACTTTTGGTTGACTTGAAGGGCAAATCCTCTCCTCCCTTCAGCTGTAAGAACACAGTGATTATCTTAACTGAAAAGATACCTGAAGATATTTACTGTATGTCAGAAATAAGGGCCTGCAGCTGCACCTGCCCCATCATCAGGCAGCCAATGAGTGCAGCTGGGCCATGGCAGAATCACCAGATTGGTTAAGGCAGTCAGGTGGCTTGCTTTTAAGATCAGCAGAGGATCAACCGCTGCTCAGTGCACATGCCTACGGATTCTATGCCTACCTGTACGCATCTCACTCAAAGCCTTGCTCCAGCCTAGACTATGCCCTGCAACGGGCCTTCTTCTAGTCATTTCCCATTGCTCCTGCCTTGGAACCAGTCCTGCTCCTGCCTTCCATGACTTGAAGTAATCCAGTTCTGACCCTTGGCTCTGAATCAACCCTTGGCTCCAACCACTAGGCCTGACTGCCTACGACCTGCTCTCCTGACACAGTATTGCTACTTGATAGTTTTTGTATTTTCTCTTCTTTCTTTGTAGAACTATGAGAATCTGCAAAAAGGGGAAAGGTCACAAGTAGTTCATCGCCTAGTGGGTTGTCTTTCAGCTAACTAGCTTCTGGATGGTAACTGTTAAGGTTGCTTGACACCTAATTTGGCCTATTCAAACCTTATCAGGTCAACCTATCATTTGCAATCCTTATTTGGCAGGTGGTCAGAACATGTTTGTAGAAGCTTTCCTCAAGGGATTTTTATTTTCTAACCCAATGCTGCTCAGGAACATGATAGATTATCTGTGGGGAAGGGGGCAGAGAAGGCAAAAGGTGATGATGACAAGCATCTACTACATGAACGCCAACTTCTTCCTCATTGATTTAGGGAACAGCATTTTTAAAGAAAGACTGTATGCATGCTCTGTTGGATAGAGTTTGGACAATGGCAACAGTTTCGCACACAGAGAATGTTCAGTATGTATATAAAGAGGAAAATGAGAACTTGGAAGGAATCTTCGGATATTATCCACCACACTTCTTCTGTTAAAGCTACATATGGTGAAATCCAAAAAGTCTACAGCAGCAATAAAACTGGAAATGAAAGTATATTTAAGAAAGTAGACTATATGCATCTGTTACTAACTTTACATTCTGGGCCTAATTCAACACCTATTTGAATCAATGGAAAGACCCCTACTACATTCAGTGGGAGTTGGATCAGACTCTTCATAAGCCCACAGTATTTAGCTGTTTATGGTGTCGCATATCTGAATCTTAATATAAAGGACCATGCTTGAATTTAAGAGTAAAGTACATAGAAATTTGCTTACAGCTGTCCACAGCTAATGTTTAAAGACAGGTGCAAATTCACAAAGCTATAAAATCCAGTTTATTTTAACTGTTTTCTGGGACAAGCTTTGCAAATACCCATATAATCCTGCATCTTTATATATGCTTTTTCACACATCACAACTTTTATATATTCCTTGTTCCTATTATTGCATGTAAAGAAAAGGTAAAGCTAAAAAATGCACAGCATTCATTCAACCAAATGAACTGAAGATTCGCTTCTTACTGTAAACATACAGAAATCACAACCTCTAAGACAGGTGTGTTTGTATACCACATTCTTTGCACATGCTACAAAGCATTTGTAGTCAGAATCTGTTAACACTGTGTCCCATCGTTAAGGTAACGAAGGCCTGTGAATGCTACACTTTCATACAGGCTTCCCATTTTAGAATGGATTTTAATCAGATGTTTGAACTTGATGGTTTAAAGATCAATCTTGATGCCTGGCCATAGAAAACATCTTATTGTTTTCTAAAAAAGCAAACAGTTCACCCATTTTGAAATTATGATCAGGTAATTTCACTTCTCCTAATCAGAATAGGAAGTCACCATTGGCTTGTCATAAGATATGAGCTCTGCTGGCGATTGTGTTCCAGCAATGATCAGGATAGCAGTAGTTTACCAAGTATGAAACAGTAGCAGACAACATGGCTGATATCCATTATCTGAGAAGCAACACATTTTGAATGGATAAATAGATCATTAGAACAGCGATGGTCTTTATCCCCAATTCCCTGTTGTCGTGTTGATGTAGAGCCCCAATGATTCCAAATAGGGACTCCATTTTGCTGTGCATTGTAGAAGCACATAGGGAGGACAGAGATCGGATACTGCTTGGCACAAAAACTGACCGGGGGAGTAAAGATGGCTTTAATCTACCTCTGTGCGTCCTTGTAGTCCTGGGCAGTTTGGGGTCTGTCTGTCTCTTACTCCCCAGCATAAGTTAGAGAAACCTGAGGTAAGTTAGTTGATGGGTGCATGAGAACTACGTAACATTTAACTATTGACTTTGTTTTCTCTTTTGCAGATGTCCAGAATGTGGAAGGTAGTTCTGAAACAGTGACTGGCTTCTCTGTGTGTTGGGGTCCTCATGTGGTGTGAGGCCAACATAGTAGCTCTAAGGTCACCCCTTATACAGCTATTGGTGTAGGGGGAACAGCCAGGGAAAGGGGGACACGGCTGAGACTTCTCTCGGCTTCTGTAATTGGCCCTCTGAAGCTATTCACAGTCAGTACCTGTTTAGAGCAGCTCCCAAAGCTGGTGGTATGCAACCTGGGCTCAAAATCAGCTTTAATACAGCATTGCAAGCACCCACACTAGAGTCGGTTCCTTGGCTACAACTGAGGTTCTATGCCTTCATTATGGCCAGGTGGTGTGAATGTTAATCATCACCAACCCAACAAGATGATCCAGGTGGCAGTTAAAACCATTTCTGAGCTGCTGCCATAGTGTCTGGTTCAGCTAGACAAAGGATACTTGTTAGTGTAACCAATCCAATACCTGAGCCCTCTCTCTTTGCTCATAAAGTACTGATTTCCTCATTATTTGTCAGTATGGTTTGAATAGTTAAGATGAACAAATTTTATCATAAGGGTTGTTCACAAAATAGTCATTTTCATTATTGGCAATTTACTGTTCATTATTTATGGTGTGTGAATTTAAATTTGGATTAGCCACCAACGTAACAATCATAAAAATATAGGGCTGAAGGGACCTCAAAAGGTCATCTAGTCCAGGGATGGCCTTACCATGAGGCAAATGCCTCAGGTGCCAGACTGTTGATGGGGGGGGGGGGTGCCACAAGGACCCAGAGTGTAGAAAATTGTGTCTGCTGCTGGTGCATATGTATTCTCTCTGCTCTAGATGCACAGAGATGGTGGAGTGCTGTGCTGGAGGAAGGAGGGCACAAGAGACAGGCAGACAGGAGAAAAGGTGAGAGGGAATAAACAGAAAGCAGCAGGAGCTGCAGGAAGAGCGAGGAGGAGAAGCCTCTTATGTACCTCTCTAGCACCCCCCAGGAACCTGGACTGATTAACATCAGCTTCTCAGGGAGCTTCCTGTTTCCTGTTGCTTCCCTGAACCCACTTGAGGAGAACAGGCAGTCAACTGAAGTAGTAGGAGCCAGTTAGGCCCTTAAAGACGCTGATATCGTCCCTCACTCGGGCCCTGCTACCAGCCTGCTTATTTGTTCCCTTCAATTGAGTATTGAGAGCCACTATAGCAGGCTCAGAACAGCAGTCATGAGTGAAAGAAGAAAACTCCCCTCTGGGGCAGCATTCAGAAAAAGAACGAAAGCAAAGGAAGCCTTTCTATCTAAGCAGGAAGGAGCTCTCCTGAGATACATAGACATGAATCTTCATGGTGAGCCATCCAGCCCCAGTGAAAATGTGAATGGTGAGGAGAAGCCTGATCTTCCACTTAGTCAGAGTGCAGGTGACCTGGCAGCTACTGCAGAATTCATATCTCCATCTCAAATGGATGTAACCGTGCACATTCCTGAAGAAAAGTGTAGATCAGAGAAGAGTGTGGTGGAGGTGCAAGAAACAACGGCTGATGAGTTTAGTTCCTTAAAGTCTAGATGATCCAGGACTGTGGACCCACTTGAGCAGTAGCCTGAGGGACTTCCTTGTACTGCATGGGCCACAGCAAGTGAAAAGCTTCATGTTCCCCAAAGACCACGAACACATCCAACACATTACTGGTGTGAAATCCCCAATGGTGACAAAGTGGAGAGGCCATGGCTTATGTACTCAAAAACCCAGAATGCTGCATACTATTTTTGTTGCAAACTCTTCCAGTCTAATGTTCCAGCCACATTGGGTTCTTCAGGAACAAAGGACTGGAAAAATCTGGCTAGAAATCTGGCATGCCATGAGAAGGCAGCAAATCACCAGAGAGCATTCCATAGGTGGAAAAAGCTTGAGATGAGACTAAGGTTAAAGGCCACCATAGATGATCAGCATCAAGAGAAGATTGCATTAGAGTCTCTTTACTGGCAAAATGTTTTGAAAAGGCTCATTGCCATTGTGAGAATGCTTGCTACCCAAAACTTAGCACTGCATGGCACTTCGGATCAGCTGTACGTGCCAAACAATGGAAACTTCCTTAAAATTGTGGAGCTGATGGCTGAGTTTGATACTGTACTCCAGGAGCATCTAAGAAGAGTTCCCACCCAAGAAATGTACACACACCACTACCTTGGAAAAAAATTCAAAATGAGATCCTACAGTTACTGGCAACAAAAGTCAAACAGAAGATTATGGCAGATCTGAAGTCAGCAAGATATTACTCTTCTTATTCTGGACTGCACACCTGACATCAGCTATATGGAACAAATGGCTTTAATGGTGCGTTTTGTAACAACAACAGAACCTTGTGAAAATGTCCATGCAATCGTGACTGTCAGAGAGCATTTTCTAGAATTTATTGACACTGATGATACTACAGGAGCTGGTATGACAAATGCGCTTCCTAAAAAGCTGGAAGATACAGGAATTGCGATAGCTGACATGAGAGGTCAGGGCTACAATAATGGTGCCAACATGAGAGGAAAGAACAGAGGAGTGCAGACACTGATCCCAGAGTTAAACCCTTGAGCTTTTTTTGTCCCATGCAGTTCTTATTCATTGGGCTTGGTGGTCAGTGATGCAGCATCAGCTTCTAGTGAGGCTGCTGAATTTTTTTATGTAATTCAAAGCATCTATGTATTTTTCTCTGCATCAACTCATCAATGGCAAATTTTGAAGCAACATCTGGAAACATCCTCTCTGACACTGAAAACACTGAGTGCCACACGATGGGAAAGTCGAGTGGAGGCGATAAAGCCTATCAAACACCAAATTGGGAAGAGAGATGATGCCATAGTTGCCATTATGGAGGATAATGCTATGACAGGAACTGTTCCTGGGAGAACAGTGGCAGAGGGAAATGGAATCACCAGAAACATACATAACTTCAAATTTCTATGTGGCTTAATGTTGTGGCATGACATACTGTTTGAAATAAATGTTGTAAGCAAGAGACTCCAAGGTGTTGACCGTGATATCTGGAGCAATGGAACAACTGGACAAAGCAAAGTCATACCTACAGTCTTACCAGTCAGATGAGGGATTTCAAAAAGTTCTGAAGAGTCTTCTTTTTTCAAGACTGAATACACCCAGGGTTTTTTTTTTTTTTTTTTTAAACTTTTCCTCATAGGTCAGGTTTTCTAAACTTTTGTATCATTTTTGTTGCTCTTCTCTGGACTCTTTCCCAGTTTGTCCACATCTTTCTTAATATGTGGCACCCGAAGTTGGATGCAGTACTCCAGTTGAGCTTCACCAGTAACAAATAGAGCAGGATAATTACCTCCTATGCCTTACATATGACATTCTTGTTTACATATCCCATTTATTATTTGTCTGTTTCACAAATGCATCACTTTGACTCATTCTATTTGTGATCCACTGTAATCCCCAGATCTTTTCCAGCAGTACTACCACCTAGCCACTTATTCCCCATTTTGTAGTTGTGCATTTGATTTTTCCTTCCTAAATGCAGTACTTTGCATCTTCCTGATTACAGACTGTAGCGAAGCGACGACTCACCGGTGCGGCGCCTCCTGCTGGTTATCTCAGGAATTAGCTCTCCAGTGTATGGAGTGCCTCCTCCTGGCACTCACCTGCCATTGGCCCCTGTGTCCCTCTCAGAGCCCAGTGCTCCTTTACCTGGGGGGCTTCCCCCTGGCAGTGCCCCCACACTCAAGGTCTCCCCTCCCAGGGGAACCCCCAACCCTCTATCCCCACCTTGCCTCAGTGTTTACCACCAGTCATCATCTAGCCCCTGCTCACTTGGGCAGACTGCAGTCTGTAAACCACTCATCCCTGGCAAGGGGGGTTTGGACCAGCTGCCTCTGTCTAACCCCAGGCTACACCTCTGCAGCCCCAGTACCTCTGTAGGCCTTGCACAAGGCCTGCAGCCTAGGGAGTTACCAGGCTGGAGCTCCCCAGCTCCTCTTGCCTTTCCCCAGCACTTCTCTACTCAGGTAGCCTTCTCTCCCAGGCAGCCAGGTCCTTCTCTCTCTACTGCTAGAGGGAGAGAATGACTTAGTGCCTGGCTCACAGCCCTTTTATAGAGCCAGATGTGGGCTGATTGTGGCGTGGCCCCAGCTGTGGCTGCTTCCCCAATCCACCTAGTCTTTTCTCTCAGGAGCAGGGTAACTGCCTGGCTACACAGACCAATTCTCCAATTTGCCAAAGTTGTTTTGAATTCTAATCCTGTCCTTCTAAGTGCTTGCAACCCCTTCCAGCTTCATATCGTCCAAAATTTTTATAAGCATACCCTCCATTCCATCATCCAAGTAAGTAGTGAATATATTGATCAGTACCAATAGGAAAGACCCCTGTAGGACCCCACTTCATATATCCTCCCAGTCATATGGTAGGTATTGTCTTCTGCTTCTTGACTAGAGTATACATTTTTTTAAAAAGGCGAATAGTGATGAATGCAGTAGGCAAGCTGAAAACACTTCTCCCTCCTCCCCTCTCCCCAGAGTCTGGCAGCTTTGAGTTGTACTAGAGGTATTCCCCATTATGGATCCATTTCAGCAAGGTACATAGGCATGTGCCTAACTTTAAGTATGCTTGTGATCAGTGGAACTACTTACGTGCTTAAATTCAGGCATGTGCCTAAGTGCCTTGTTGAATGGAGGTCTATGTGAGATTTCAAGGGTACCTAAGTGACTTAGGAGCACACATCCCATTGAAAGTGGACCTTGTGCTCCAATTCACTTAAGCACTTTTGAAAATTCTACCCTATGTGAGTGAATGACTCTCAGACTGATAGACTCTGTCAAAACGGGAGGAAACTTTCACTTCCCCCACAGCAGCAAACAACAGTGAATAGAAAGCAAGGATAGGGTCAGAAGTCTGAACTAGTGGATAGGACAGTGGATTGGGAAGCAAAGGAACTTAGCCACAAACTTTCTGCATGACCTTGAATAAGTCATTTATCAACTTTGTGCCTTGGTCCAATTCCCCCTCTGTAAAAAGCAGGGATAGTACTTCCCTACCTCCACAAAGGTGTTGTGAGGCTACCCCAGTGATTAAGGCCATGTAAGTAGCCGGATAGCATAATGAACACTCTTGTTTATGCAGAATGAATATAACCATTTGTACTAAGGACAGCCATTCCTCAAACATTCATGCAGACAAAGATCTGAATGAGCAAACATTCATGAGTGGTGAATAAAAGGAAGTGTGCACCTGGATGATCCAAACAGCCAGCTGAAATGTGAACAAAGATTTGCTGAGAGTATTTTTGCATTATTTGATCATTTGTAGTAATTATGGACACAAATGCATGTTTTGCATGTGCAATTGCTAATTCCATGGCAAAAATGAATGTTTTCTGCATGCAACATATCCATACTTTAATACTCCTAACGTATCCATACTTCAGTATTTACCCCGTATGGCAGAATATAAATCAGAAACAGAAAATATTAGTTATATACCCCATGTATCATTTTAAAAAAACCACCGCCACACAGCGTTACAACTACTTAACCTGAAGCAATATTGCCATAGATGTCCCCCACATGTACTGGCTAGGTCCTGACAAATTAGGTTGTCTTCACATTCACATTCTGCTGCCACCAGTGTCTATTTGCTTTAACTCTAGAGGCCTAGACACCCCTCCTTCTGACAGTGGTGTAACACTTCTCTTAATTTAACATGCCTGAAGCAGATCTTTCAGGCTAACACTAACCTTTGGTACCTTTAAAGCAGCCACACATCCACTGGTTATAAATAAACAGGAACAAGGCTTATTTACAACTGTATTTATTACAAGGCTTGATAATGTAAGCACTGATCAAACAAGTTAAAAAACAACATAAACAGCAATGCAGTTCTCACCCCTAGCTGAGAACTAACAGTGGGGGCAGAAGACCTTCAGGATATTTGTATATAAGAGAGAGATCAGTAATCTAATGACCCAACAGTTACTTAAAGGTGACCTACAAAGAAAAGAAATGTCTTTATGCTCTCTTTTGGCATCTTTATGGTATATAAAAACAATCTGAAAGTCTATTTCCTCCTTTTGAAATATTTTTTCTCCTTGATTTTTACCTTAGAAATATCAATACTAGTTTTCCCTTGCTTAAGCTACAGGACTCTAATTGGGGTTCAGTGATCTGTATGTGGTGTAGTTGTAGCCATGTCAGTCACAGGATATCAGAGAGACGTGGTGGGTTAGGTAATATTTGTAATTCCCACTAAATATCACTGAGGTCAGGAGCGGATAGGATTTAATAAATGACTAAATATGTACACGGATAGTTAGACTGTCCATGGCAGGGTACTGCTCCCTTCCCTCGCTCAGTGTGCCACTGGCTCCCAGTTTCTCCTTCTGTGATCCAGAAATACTCATGCCATGCAATAGACGATCCTATTAAAATTCTCTCCACTTGGGGTCTGCTTTATTAAGCCACAAAGAGAAAATGAACCACCCAAAGCACAACCAGTTCCTTCCCTAGTCAGCAGGGTTTCTCAGATCAGTCCATCTACCCTTCCCACAGCTCACACAGTCTTACCAATCCTTTCTCTCGGTTTCCCCCTTCCCTGGGCTAAAATAGTCCTTCCGCCCTTGGAGGGGATGGGTGTTCTTTCTGATACACACTTCTCTTCCTCTCTACTGTCTTCTGACAACATCTCTTATGTGGAGTGGGAGGGAAAACTTCCCTTGGGCCAAGCTGCCTCCACCCACTCCTGTCTGCCTCTGCAAACAGCTGTGGCCCTTCCTAGTAGAAAGGGGTTAACTCTTCCCCTGCCAGCCAAGGACTAGGTCTGTACAGCCCATCACAACATCCACACATCTATTTCAAGAGGATAATAATTATATTTTTTTAAAGATATAAACACTCATAAATCAGGGCATAAGACAACCACAAAATGATACAGCTTTGGAAGAAATTTCCCCTCTGTGCAGCTTTCTCCATAATTGTCCGCTATGGGAATTCTTGTCCCTTTCTCTAAATCTTCTTGTACTGCCCTCTGTAAGTGACCCAATACTGGACTAGACAAACCACTGGTCTGATTCAGTATGGCTGTCCCTGTATTACATACTTCAATGAAGAGGACATGCCTGAGCACACTGGAGATAAGAGATTAAGTCATTTAAGAGCTGTTTAAACATGAGCACAGGAAACAATGTTTATAACTTCATTATTTGCAAACAGCCTCCAGTTCTATTCAGACTTTTAAAAAATATTTCTCCACTGGCCCAAGACTAAACAATTATCAAGTAACTTTGATTACTTCAAATAATCCACAGACAATGAATAGTATAGACATACTGTAGGAGTGATGGGAGAGGAGGAAAGGAGAAAAGGGAAAGGAGAGCTAGGGTTGAGGAAGCGAGACATGGGAAAGAGGAAAAAGTGAAGAAATGAGAGCGAGAGCAAGACAGAATACTGAGGATAAAAGTCAGCTCAGAGGAATTTGTTCTGAGAGGGAGAATGATCTAACAAACAAGGGCATAGGAATCATGACTCCCAAGTCATCTTTCTAGTTCTGCCACTGACTCAGTGGGTGACCTTCGGCAAGTCACCTCCCCCTCTCTGAGCTCCTGTTTGCCCTCTCCCCTTTTCTGCAAGCTATTTTGACTACAAGATCCTTGGGGCTAGGACCATCCATTATTATGCTGGCACAGTGCCTAGCACAATGGGCTCCCATCTCAGCTGGGTCTCTAGACACTGCTGTAATTGAAACAATAAATAAACAGATAAGTAAAATCTCAATCTTTGCTGTTTAGTGTTTCTTCATGATAAAATGTTAAAAATCACCATAAATCACATTTTATTGTACCACCTAGAGATTTTCAATGCTAGTTCTTTCAGACATCAGCATATGCTTTCTTCAAATTTTAAGCACTTTATAACATGGACGTTTACAGTTTGCTTATCCCTAAAATATTCTGTCTGATATTAGGAGTTTCCACTTATACAGGTTCAGTGTGAGTTTGCAGGCAAATGAACTCTGAACTGCCTGAATGTATCACTGTTAGAGTAACTTCTGTGGTGCATAGCTTTGATCCGATTTATTGTGAAAATAGCTAAGAATGTATACTGTTCTTATAATGTCTCATGCAGTGCAATACATATGGTGTAAAATATGAACTAAGACTTTGGTCAATTTGTTTATGGGCCTATGCTCCCTGTCTCTCCAATCAATCTATTAAGATTAAGTTGAACAAGTAAAATATAACTCTGTGCACTGCTCTGTCCATGTGGCTGAGTTGCTTCCAGCCTGACTCCTTGCATTCCCTGTTCCACTGGTGTCCCCTCAACAACAGTCCTCCAGGGAACAGTGGCCTCGTATGGCCAATTCCACTGATTGTGATTAGACTTGGCAGAATTTGATTTTTTTATATAATTTCAATGAATAATGTTGATATTTATTTTTAAGCATTTTTTCTGATTTTACCAATTTAAATTTACAGTTGCACAAAACTATCGGTTTTAAGATTTTCCCCTCCCCTATTTTTATCAATTTACATTTTCACAACTGTAGGAAGTTATGAAGGGGGGGCCAACAATTATTTAATGGCAAAAGTTAAAACTTTATAACTGTTAACATACAAATCGTCAACCTCACATCAAAACATACAAAGTATATATCCTTAAATCAAACTCTAATAAGTTCTCAAGAAGCATTTTTCTTACTGTGCCTATCTGTAAATTTCAATTATTATTGATGGAAATATTTTGTCATCAGTTTGTGTGCTGATACAGTAAAAATTGATATTTACTGACACTTACCAATAAAAATCTAATCCTTCCAAGCCTAATTCTGACAGTGGATCCCGCAGTATGCTTCTGGTGGGAGTAATCTGCATGGGGAATCTGTGCATGGAGCTGTTGCCATTTTGGATATCTGTGACAACTACTGCTGCTTTTGTAGGTGTATGTAAATGTAAGGAGGCATTGTTACCACTTCCCCTGCACTAGAGAGAACAGGTCCAATAAGTAACAGGATAGACCCCTTATGGTGTATGCACAAAGTATCCACGTTCAGTTTTTTGCTTATTATATTGTTCGGTCTCTCTGTGCCTACTTTAAATTTTTTAAATGACTGAACAAAGTTTAATAAAAGCTGGTTAAAAAAAGCCTGATTGTAACACAGAAGTTGTGAAACCTGGGCTTCAGATATTTTTTCCCCACTGTGAAAATCTTATAATTGTCTTACTTGACTGTTTGTATTTCTTTGGTATTATACTTGGGTAACACAGTATCTTAAAACATTTAATGAGTGAGCTTGTCCATTAAAAGTAAATTAATGCACATCAGCAGTCAGAACTGTACTGTCCAGACATCTTTTATAGATCAATGTACTTACGAATAGTTCTACGCTGAAAAGTGACTATGTGAAAATGATATTGCGTGTTCCATGTTTATCATCTTTCGCTGATTTCCAGGTACAATTTGTGCAATTTACAAATAAAAAGATGTTTTGACTCAGTGCCAGTACTGCAAACTCAGCATGAAATGTGAAAATAAAGCTGTGCTCTTTGCATCACCCACAAATACATTCTGTAACTAGAACTTTCTTAACAATTCTGCTGATGCTTGTGCCAGCATGGAGTCCAGTTTGCTGTCCCAGGGCTATGTGGACTCCAGAGTGATAACGTGAGTTTAAGAACAGTAAAATAAATGTTTTAGGTTATCCTGCAATACGCTCCACACATAGGGACCTCTATGCCACACACAACCCCAAGGAAGTCAACGTGATTCCATGTTGGTGAAAGCCCTCCCACATGAAAATTGTTGAAGGATCGTGGTCTTAGGCCTGGAACATACACAGAAATTGCACACTTTTAATTAAAGGTGCAATGGTGCACTGATTTAGTTAAACTGGTGCAACTTTGTCTATGTACACTCTACATTGGTTTAAACTTAGCTCACATTGTGTACAATTATTTAAGAGGTAAGCAACACCAATGCATTATACTGAAATCAAAGGCTTTGAGAACACCGTCAGCTTTCAACAGTGGGTCAAACCTAAAGTCTGAGTAGAAACTGAACATGGACTCCAGAATTTGACATGATAATAATAAAACAATATATATAATGTAATGTCTGCATGTGTAACAACTGCATAATCAGTGCTTGAATCAGCACGTAAGGATTGCACAAATAGTTGCCTGATGAACACTTTGGTTTTCATCATTGCAAAGCATGCAATTATCAGCAAAACCAAACTTCAGCCCTAAGGGGTAATGGATACTGCTATATATGTGTTTTGCACCGTGTTCTCAATCCAACAACTAAAGGGAAAACTGCGTTATGCCTGGTATCATGAGAACATGATGTGTTCATTTTAGCTATAAATATTTGGGTACAGACCGACAAGGGTACATTGTGGCAACTAATGTTCTAGCTGATACCTGTGTTAATTTAACTACTTAGCTTTGTCTGGGTGCACAGGTACAAAGAAGTGCTCTGGACGGTGTCTAAAAGCTGCTTAGACTGATGTTTTATCTTTATCACACCTTCAACACTTTTTTCTTAGTTATCATGAGTTGTGCATTTTATCAAGAAAAAGCCAAAATAGTGCCTTGTATTTCTTCAATACTCATCATTTAAATTAATCTGAACAGTTTTAAGAACTGAAACAAGTAAAGATATTAATGCAGATACAAGCATTCATATCCTGAGACAATGTTACACACTTCTCTGCGAATAAGCTCAAAATGTCCACCTCAAACTTAGCAAAGGCAGGAAATCATGTTAAATGGGTCCCCTTATTGAAAGACAAAGAGACAAATTCTACCCTCAGATAAACCCAAATTGCCACTGATTAATTTTGGACCAGGAAAATCCTACTCAAACTGTCCAAAACAGTTGAAAACTAACCTTTAATTGTATTTTATCTTAATAAAGAGAACAAGAATGGATCTAAACTTTGCCTGGAAGTTTCTCCATCAATAAGTCATATCATAGAATAGAATCATAGAATATCAGGGTTGGAAGGGACCTCAGGAAGTCATTTAGTCCAACCCCCTGCTCAAATCAGGACCAATCCCCAACTAAATCATCCCAGCCAGGGCTTTGTCAAGCCTGACCTTAAAAACCTCTAAGGAAGGAGATTCCACCACCTCAATAGGTAACCCATTCCAGTCCTTCACCACCCTCCTAGTGAAAAAGTTTTTTCTTATATCCAACCTAAACCTCCTCCACTGCAACTTGAGACCATTACTCCTTGTTCTGTCATCAGGTATCACTGAGAACAGTCTAGATCCATCCTCTTTGGAACCCCCTTTCAGGTAGTTGAAAGCAGCTATCAAATCCCCCCTCATTCTTCTCTTCTGCAGACTAAACAATCCCAGTTCCCTCAGCCTCTCCTCATAAGTCATGTGTTCTAGACCCCTAATCATTTTTGTTGCCCTCCGCTGGACTCTTTCCAATTTTTCCACATCCTTCTTGTAGTGTGGGGCCCAAAACTGGACACAGTACTCCAGATGAGGCCTCATCAATGTCGAATAGAGGGGAATGATCACGTCCCTCAATCTGCTGGCAATGCCCCTACTTATACAGCCCCAAATGCCGTTAGCCTTCTTGACAACAAGGGCCCACTGTTGACTTGTATCCAGCTTCTCGTCCACTGCAACGCCTAGGTCCTTTCCTGCAGAACTGCTTCCTAGCCATTCGGTCCCTAGTCTGTAACAGTGAATGGGATTCTTCCGTCCTAAGTGCAGGACTCTGCACTTGTCCTTGTTGAACCTCATCAGGTTTCTTTTGGCCCAATCCTCTAATTTGTCTAGGTCCCTCTGTATCCTATCCCTACCCTCCAGCATATCTACCACTCCTCCCAGTTTAGTGTCATCTGCAAACTTGCTGAGAGTGCAGTCCAAGCCATCGTCCAGATCATTAATGAAGATATTGAACAAAACCGGCCCCAGGACCGACTCTTGGGGCACTCCGCTTGAAACCGGCTGCCAACTAGACATGGAGCCATTGATCACTACCCGTTGAGCCCGACGATCTAGCCAGCTTTCTATCCACCTTATAGTCCATTCATCCAGCCCATACTTCTTTAACTTGCTGGCAAGAATACTGTGGGAGACTGTATCAAAAGCTTTGCTAAAGTCAAGGAATAACACATCCACTGCTTTCCCCTCATCCACAGACCCAGTTATCTCCTCATAGAAGGCAATTAGGTTAGTAAGGCATGACTTGCCCTTGTTGACTGTTCCTGATCACTTTCCTCTCCTTTAAGTGCTTCAGAATTGATTCCTTGAGGACCTGCTCCATGATTTTTCCGGGGACTGAGGTGAGGCTGACTGGCCTGTAGTTCCCCGGATCCTCCTCCTTCCCTTTTTTAAAGATGGGCACTACATTAGCCTTTTTCCAGTCATCCGGGACCTCCCCCGATCGCCATGAGTTTTCAAAGATAATGGCTCTGCAATCACATCCGCCAACTCCTTTAGCACCCTCAGGTGCAGCTCATCCGGCCCCATGGACTTGTGCTAGTCCAGTTTTTCTAAATAGTCCCGAATCACTTCTTTCTCCACAGAGGGCTGGTCACCTCCTCCCCATGCTGTGCTGCCCAGTGCAGCAGTCTGGGAGCTGACCTTGTTTGTGAAGACAGAGGCAAAAAAAAACATTGAGTACATTAGCTTTTTCCACTGTCCTCTGTCACTAGGTTGCCTCCCTCATTCAGTAAGGGATATATTCAGGTTGTATCAGTAATTCCATTATAAACCCCTATTTATTATAAACCATAAGATTTTGCTTTGGGCAGAATCTTAGGAGATAAAGTTTTAGCTCCAGAAGGGATTTTATTTTCCTTTAAAAAATTGGCTGCGTTTAAAAGATACAAACAAGCCAAAAATAAATGGAAATGGGTGGTTTGGGTTGCTTCTTTTTCTGCTCCTGTAAACTGAACATAGGTTGAAGTTTCTAAATTAAATTTTTGCTGGCCACTAGAGACTCTAGAAGATCAGATACAACAATGAGGGGAACTGTGTAAGTATCTACATAGATGAGTGGGTAAAATATGTGGAAAAAATGAACAGGTGTAAAAGAGCTGAGTTTGTTGAGCGAACTGGAATGGTACCGAAGGTGAGCATGAATTGCTGTTCAACAAAAACATATACTTCTTTTTTTTTCACATGAATTTTTTTTCCCCATATACAGCAGCTACAGTGAGGAAGTTCTTATATAAGATCCTTAAGGCCAGTTTCTGATCTCCATGTCTCTGATGTAAATTTGTGGAGTCAAAATAAAGTTAACCTGATTTCTGTCTGTGTAAGCAGTCTAGACTCAGCAGTGTGAAGGGACTGCTGCTTCCTATACCAGATATGTTCATTTCACTGTTACTTTGGTCTCCACACCTCTGTTGTTTGTTTATCCACCTGTTGTCTCTCATCCTATGTTAGGTTGTAAGCTACTGGGGCAATAACAGCCTTTTTTATTATGTGTGTGTATAGCACAATAGGGCCCCAATATTCCACAAAGTAAAGAGGGCTTTGAAACACTGACCATAATTTGGATGTTTCTGAACTAATTCTTTCAGGATATGCAGAGACTGAACTGATCCCTTGTCAAATCATATGCATGAGAACATCAGAGGCTGCACCAGAGAGGCTTGGAGTAATGCTGTGTTCAGAGGCTAAGGAAACTTGTGCCTCTCTCACCATAAACATAAACTAAGTCTTCGTACCCTAGGTTAGGCGGGTAGTGCAAATACCCCTCAGCCCACATATTTTATATGCTCCATCTTACCACTAATGTAACTACTTTAAGTTACTGCTGTCTCCTTGAGATAGTTAAACTTTCGAAATAACTGGAGCTAGCACTGCTAAAGAACTTATTGTGAGCAACACAGCAGGGTAATGGGTCAGGAAACAGAACAGAAACTCTACTCTGTATCGTCCTTGACTTCTTTAAATTCTAAATCATCTTACAGCTGCCTGGCTTGGAGATATTTTACCGCCTCACTCTTTCCTCATATTTGGAAATGGGTGTGAAAGGTCACATGTGCATAACAATCTCTTTTGCTCTAATGATATGCAGTCTGAAACAAAGGCTCCAACATACCAATCTTAGGTCACTTAGTGTGCCTGGGAAATTGACGGTGCATATGTTTTTACTGGGAAAGGAAAAAACAAAGCACAAAGTGAATACTGTATACTATTAATTATGTGCATTACCGTAGCACTCTGGAGTCTTAGTTATGGACCAGGACCCCAATGTCCAAGGTACCGTACACATCCAAAAAGACACTCAGCCCCAAAGAGCTTCCAAATTAAGTGTAAGGCAAGAGACAACAGATGGATATAGACAGACAAGGGAGTACAATAAGACAGTATTGGTCAGTATGATAGGCAGAGGTCTCAAAGCACCAACTGTTTAACTCCTGTCAAGTTTTTTTGTAGGCATCACAGAAAAAAAGGAGTTTGAAAGAGGACAATTATGTACAATCTGGCCTAGAATAGACACTATTCATGGTGTATAAGGGGGAGAAGGAGAGAATGGTTCAAAAGACCCCAGTGAACAATTTGAATGGCAGGAGTGTCTGCAGAAACTGTGAATTTTAACTGAGTAATGAAGAATATTTATGGAAAGTTTTTAATCGGTGTGAATAGTCAGACCAGAAACATGACCCTAAGAGCTATGCTCACCCAGTTCAGGAGTAGACACATGCTGGGAGACCTATGTGTCCAGTCAAAACTAACCCACCAGCTGGAATTTTGAATTTCAAATACTGAATACTCACAATGAACTGCTTAAAAAAAGAGCTACAACCAAACATGATTTGTACTATTAATTCTATGAGCAATTTCAAATAAATGCATTTTAGAAAACTGTAAGTAGTTTGGGGACAATTTGCAAAGAAAAAACGGCAACATTTTAGAATAACGATTCACAATGTAATATTCATCCTGCTTCATTCCCAGTCTTGCAGAGACGTCGTATTTCTAATTCCATAAATTCCACCCTAGGATACAGACAAAGTTCTAGCTCCACACATTGCACTTTATTCTATGATATCCTTTCAAAGCTCCAGGACCAACCAATAAGCAATGGCCTTTATCAAGGGTAAAAAAGGTCAGCAAATGCTATCATTTACATGGCAGGATGTGAGGTTTTCTGAAATATTAAGCCAAATACCTCCATGAGCTGTCATTTAACCTTAAGATGCAGATAAAAAAAAATGATGATAAAGTAGCTTCTTATTTTACTAAACAGAACTGGATAAAGTACAGAGCAGTGAATTACAGTGTGACCAAGGGTTACCTGATTAACTTGTATTTCTTATGCTCCACCAGTAGGAGATAAAAACCAGTTTACAGTGATTATAAGATTCATTTTCATAGCATAGAAGAGCATATGGTACTACACAAGGTTATGCTAGAAATGGTACTGCACCTTCTATGCTTAGCCATCAATTAATCCCTTCCCCAACATTCACTGCTCACACAGATTCAAAATTTTGCAGTTCAAATATAGCTCTATATAGGATGATGAAAAACTTGCAAGAATATGGGATGAGGCAGACTTGGGCAGGTAGAACATTCAATGCATGTGTGAATAACAGCATGTCAGGGGCCAGACCGATTACAGTAGAAATGCACAGAAGCTCTAGGTGATTACATGACACACATCTTTTTTATCATTGTGTTAACTAAAATATTGTCATTGTTCAAAACTCTCAGACAGTCAGTTTCTTCATGGGAGCAGCAGCCTCCCACAGTCCTTACAGCACACTATACACAAAGAGCTGTCTCTGAGCTGCACTGGTAGATCTGCAAAGGTATATAAAAGTACTTTGCATGTGTAGCCCAAACTCTCCAGGAGCCTCCATGTCAAATTGCTCAGAAAGCCCATGTACAGCATGTAAAGGAGACAGGCTCAGCTTCCAATTTCTCCCTCTATACAGTCTGCATGTGGCTTCAAAACTCAAAGGTCACCAAAATCCATCTACAAACATGTTCCTTTCAGGCTAGTAGCAGACCTTAGTGTAATTTACTAGGGGTCCTAGAGCAGTGATCAGGGAGTTGAACGCTATGTCCCACAAGATGACTAGGGTATGTCTATACCATAATCAAGGGCTGTGACTGCAGTACATGTAGAGATATCCAGGTTAGCTTTAATCTAGCTAGCTCATGTACTGATAGCAGTGAAGCTGTGGCAGCACAGACTTCAATGCAGGTTAGCCGCCCAAGTAATTACTTAGGGTCCTGGGTGGGCTTGTACAGCCTGCATTGAAGTCCATGATGCCACAGTTTCACTGCTGTTGGTATGAGAACTAGTTAGATTAAATCTAGCTCAGGTATGACTACACACTCTGCAATTACAACCTCTGAGTGCAGAGAGTGTAGTTTTATCTCAGCCTCAGGGAAATTATATAGGTATACATTTCAAAAAGTGTACTATCATTACAGGGATCTCATTTTAGGCACTTAGGTGATGATTTTTAGAGATGTGGACACCTCTAAATGCAAGCAAAATGGACTGGAGCTGTGGGTGCTTAGCACCTCTAAAAAGCAGGTGGTGGGCTCAACATTGCAAAAGGCATCTCTGATTTTGGGTGCCAAACTTCAGACACGTGGGATGTAATTTGCACCTACCAATCCTAGTAGCTTTTTAAGGAGTTGGAGATGCTAAACACTTCTGACAAAATCATGCCCATGATGGCTCTGAGTAGGTGCCCTAAATCTGAGGCATCCAAAACTAGACCCACTTTTGAAAGTATAGCCCTTAACATTGGCCTCAGCTTCCCTTTGTGTAAAATGGGGTAATATAATAACTGCCCTGAACCAGTGCTAGAAGAGATTAGTTAAAAATAATTGTAGGCACTTCAAAAAGGAAACTGTGCCACCCCTCTCAGAAATCAGAAAGGAAACAAAGAAGCTAAACAAATCCACAGCAGGAATTAAGAGCACTTACCAGCTAGAAGGAAAGGAGATGCAACAGTCAGTTGCAAAATGGCCACCATAGGGCTGCAGCTGCTTGGCTCCATCAAATTTAAAGGGCCAGAAAAGCATACAGGGGAAAAGTTCATATAAGAAGACAACCGTGTAATAGAAAGAGTTAGTAGTGGCAATGTAATCACAAAGGGAAATAATCTTGGGGAAGGGTCTGCTTTTGTGTATATCATAGCAATAGTATTAAGTGCCTGTTTTTCATTGCAGATGCTGGCCTTGGTGACTTCCCTTCATTCTCTTTTCCTGATACACAAACTTTAAATGCATTCCTGCTAAAACATTCACAGTGCAGACAATATTTGCATAACTAATCCAGTTTTACCTGTAAAACGTACATAGGTATGGTAATATCTTTTCTGAAACTCTACAATATTGTAGAGTTCTTTTTTATTAGTACATAGGGTTCTTTTAGAAGGAAATGTACACAGATACATTAGAGGTTAATTGACTCCTGATTAAATTATATTTCCAGTTACTAATAATGAATAGACCAAAGACTGAGCAGTTAAGTAAAAGGTTATAGCACTACAATGATTATACTATGCTTAGCAACTACCAGTGAAAATACACTGTGCCACATTCATCCATGGTGTAATGCCATTGGCTTTGGTGGAGTTGGAGCAGATATTAATTTGGCCCATTTACTTTGTTATACATTTCTCTGATGACTGATATATTTACGAAATGCTGAGGAAACTAAGAGAAAACACTAATGGAGTGTAATAAAGTGTGAATTTTGATACTGAGAAATTAATGGTAATTTCCTATTTCTGTTGCAGTAAGTGCACTGTTATTAGTTACCACTAATTTTTATTTCTACAATTTAGTAATTAATTATTTTAGTAAAGGTGAGTTATTAATGCCTGAAAGACAAAATGAGTTAAATGGCACTTCATTTAAAAAACACATTCTTATTAAAAATCACCATTTGTTTAGATTGATTTTTCCCTCTGTTCAATTTAACTTGACTGAACCTTCTTGTTACACTCATTTTCACAGCACATGTTTATTCTAACTGGATCACAAGGAACTGGTGATACATATGGGTCAGAGTTCTAGCTCTCCAAAGCCACATGTCCTTGTTTATGGAAAATAATTGGGAGTCACATTTGATTTTTTTTAAATAGACATGGCACTCCATTGGAGTCAATGGCATGCACTCAAGTAGAGCTTATTGAAGGATTATGGCCTAAATTGATAAGCATAGCAATGTTTAATGAGAATCTACATCATGTGTCTACTTACAGACAAAGTGTTTTAAAATTCACAGTATTAGGGCACATTGATACCTAACAAACAAAAGATAGCATTTAATTCAAGAATTGTCTCTAATTCTTTCAATTTTCTCACCTTCTTTCCCCACCTGTTATTCTTCAAAAGTGTTAATCAGACAGTAATTAAAAATGATTTTCTCAACTCTATTGAGAAACCTTCAATTGTGAAATGACAATTCTTGTTTTACACTGAAGCGAAAGCATGCTAGGGATGGAGAAAAATGGACTTCTTTGCTTGCAAAGCACTGTCAAGTACTATATTCCTCTGAACGTACTGTCTCATTGGAAAGGAAATATTCATACTGGACTCCAGATCTGCACTGGCATGTTTGTTTTTATAACATAAACAATTGTGAATTTAAGGTGACATTCTTCAAAATTAAAAAGAGAAAAGAGCCATTCTTATATTTAATGCTGGCTACTTATTTCTTTAGTGTTTGAGAGTTAAAAAGAGCCCTCAAAGCAAACATTGAATAAGGAATGCTTCTTTTGGCATCTTCCTTGACCAGTTAGGAAAGTGCTGATAAGGTCTGATTAAAGTCATGCCTCACATTTTAAAGGCTAAACCTCTTGATTGGAGGTTAAGTATCCATCTGCGTCATTTACAAAGCACACATGAAAAATCTGGATTGTTTATTGTAAACAATATTTTCTTGGCTACAACTGGTGGCAACCACCCCTGTTAATCTTCTGCTGTTTCCTTTTTTATGTGAGTCTGTAAAAGTAGGAGGATTATCATAGCACACTAGCAAGCAGCCTGAGATGACCTAACTTTATTTCCTTTCTAAATTTAAACTGGTTGCCTGAGAAGGCATTTTTGTCACCTCTAACTGTCTTAAAATTACTTTCAGGTGGTTCCTAAAGAAGAAAGATCAAGGCCAGTTTACGGAATTGCTGTACCACCCAAGTCCTCTAGTGATGCACCTTCAACTCTGAAGGACTTTCCATCATTTGCCCTTTGGAAATGCCTGGCTTATGCTAGGTGCTGAATCATTTCCTGAAGGTCTTTAAACACAGCCAGCTGTGTGAAGTTGAGGGTTAGCAGTATTTAGCATTGTTTAAGTAGGTGTTTCAGAAACTTCCTGATCATGGGTGTAGTAGTTTCATTTTTTTCCTCTCTCTGTCTCTCTCCTTACTTAGTTCTGAGTTTGGGTTTGTTTTTTGAGGAAAAACAAAAGACCTTAGGGAAAGAGCACAGCTGTAAGTGACAGATAAGGAATAGAAAGGGAAGTACCAAAAGGAGACATCTAACTCTCATGGACCCCTCAATCCCAGTACATCATAGAAACTAAAAATACCAAAAAGGGGAAATTAAATATGTCCTAATGAAAAAAAGTTACTCTTAAAGGAAATATTACAAATTATATGATTCTAGGAATGTTAATCTATCAGCTGTTTCATTGCCACAGAGCATACAGTAACAATGAGAGCAATATAAGAAAAATCCAAGTGCTTTGAGTCCTTGTTTCTCTATTTGCTTTCAAAAATAACTCAGGCTTGATGTCAAAATAATAATAAGTGTTCCCACAAATCTGAAATAGTGATGGGCCTTTGCCCTCTGTGTTTTTAATCATTATATTGTATCCAAAAGGAGAGGAAGTGTTTAATTGTTTTATTAAATATTCATATCAATGGCTGTAAATAACTATTAAAAACAAATATATATTACACAGATAGAGTGAGATATAAGCCTATCTCAAGGCAAATCCAGTCATAAACCATGATCCCTCTTGATTAATACCTCTGTGGTGTTAACTACTCTTCTATTGGTAGTACAGTATATATTATCTTCATTATACTGTTTCCTGTATCACTGAGATGTTTATTATTCTTCTGTGTATTTTTGACCTTTAATGTTTTATCTTAAGCTCCACTCTATCTACTTTTTTTGGTAACCATGCATTCCACTTTATTTGTATATTGCTGAATTTTTTGATAAAAAGTATTAACATAGCAGAATCTGTTAAAGTTAATTGACAGTGTGAAGCCAGAACAGTGTTAAGTAACTCTGAAAACACCCTTTGTTCATTGGGTTCAGAACTTAGTTCACTACAAGAAGAGTTACACTGACTTTTTCAGGCCATCTGTTTGTCTCAGACAAAGAACATCACTGAGCTCTTAATGGCAAAACTAACCCAGTTCTCCTGGGGCCACAGAAGGCCAAGTGCAGCAGAAGGGTAAAGTTCCACCATGTAAGGGGGGTGCTATATGTGGAGGAGACCTACAGCCCCCTCTGCACAGCTCCTTGTGTGGTACTGCACAGGGGACTGGAAGAGACAGGGCATGAGTGTACCAGGAGGATCTACTACTTGCCCAACATTTCAACTCTCCATGGTGAGGAGAACACATAATGTACTATGTGGGCCATGTCAGCCATTGGGCTGAAGTAGCTTCCACAGATGGCTCTGGAGCTATTCTGTGGGCTAAGGGGGAGGTCTCCTCTAGGCATTTCCTCAGCATCTGGCATCAGAATTTTTCCCTTTTATGTGGTGGGACACCAAAAGCCATGGCCTCTCAAACCTTCCCACCCACAAAAAATGGCTTCTTGTAGAGAGTCTCCCCTGAAAACATTAAGAGAAGATGTAGGCATGAAAGAGAGGCTTGGGGTTCCTCTTGAAGATCAAAGATGAATGAGGTCAATCTCAAAAAAGACATTACAAGATTAGATTAGATAAAATGTGGATATTTGGGGGGATAGGGGCGCATATCCAAATTGAACCTGAACTGTGAACCTTTTGTGGTTCCCTGATCACTACTAAGCAATTCAAGAGAGGAGGAACAAAGTTAGAACTGAAAACATGAAAAGAGAATATACTGTACTCTCACAAGTGACAGAAGAATGATGCATATAATGTAATTAGAAGAATACTGTAAATTTACTACAGTGCTAGGAAGAAAAAGCAAAAAAGAAAGCAAATAATATTTTGGGATATTATGTAGGCATAGTGAACTCTAGATGGGCTACAGGAGCTAGTCTCCTTCTGTCTCTATACTTTCCTAATAACTACTCAAAAATGCTCTTGCTACCTTTTTCTCTCTGTGGTCATTCTAATCTATTTCTTTCCCTCAGTTCTATTCATTCCCTAATCACAAAAGAAGTTTCGTGTTGCGGAAAGGAAGGTGATCTTGTGCTAAGGCACTGGAGTGGGACTCAGGAGGTCTGGGTTTAATTCCTGTTTTGTCACACACTTCATGTATAACCTTGAGCAAGTCAGTTAATCTCTTTGTGCCTCAGTTCCCATATGTAACACTGGGATAATGATAACTTCCTTCTTTCCACTGGCTGTCTGTCTTGTCTATTTAGATTGTAAGCACTTTCAGGCAGGAGCTATATGTTTGTACAGCACAATGTGGTCCCAACCTTAATGGGGCTCTAGGTTCTATAAGAATATAAATAAATAATTCTCATTTATTTTAATGCTCTGACCTTGCTCAGAAGCAATGACCTATACATTTGAAGGCTAAAATGTAAAGCTGGTATACAAAGTCCCCACTTTCCCCCACCATAGATGAATACTTTTGTGGAAACTTACTTGAATCCAAGCCCATAGAACATATCCTCTTTATCCAGAAATTTTAAATATTGCTTTTCCACATGTTTTTGGTACCCTTCTTTATACTCTTTTCACCTACCATCTATCTAGTGCACATGATGCTTCCAGGCAGTAACTGGTAGAGACTAGAACATACGTTTGTCCAGATTGGATTTCAATTTGTATCTCAGTTGTTAACACCTTTTTATTAGTGACCTCTTCCTCTTCCAGCAGATGTCATTATGCAGCAAGAAGAAAACAGAAAGCAGGCAAATAATGTATTTCAAAACAGAAGCACCGGAAAATGTTTGGGTACCTTCAAAACATTTACTAATCTAGCAGGATTTTTTTGTACATTAGGTAAAAACATTGTCTAACCTTTTTCATATTTTGACCTATTTAAAAATACATGTTTCCTTATTTGCAAATGATGCAAGAACAAAATGGGTAACTTTAAAATGCAAAAAATTGCCATCATGTTAAAAATGAGTGGGATGAGCTTTCACAGTGTGTCTCATTTTCATTTAATAATATTAGCTATGAAGGAAACACTTCATCACTATTAAAATCAGCCACCTCTAGGGTGGAGCACAGCAGCTGTTTTCCAGCCTGCAAAAACACTGTTCAAAAGCTTAAAACAGGAGGTGAAGAAATATAAACATCCAATTGAAACATCAAGAAAAATTTGGGTAGGCAGAATATAAGTTACCCAGATTTAAATTGCAACAGGACACAGAAATTGACAACCCTACTATTACAAAATCAGCCATAGGATGTTTAATGAATCTAAGTGTTTGAGACCTTATTTTCACATGATCTGAAAGACAATGGGCTCAGCCTTGTGGTATGCTGAGTTCACATTCAGTGCAGCTGAGACAACCATGGGGTGGAAAGATGGCGCTAAACTGGAGGTCCTGGAGTATCCATGCACCCCGCTCCCCCCCAAAAAACCTACTCTAAGCAACACTGGCAGCCAGCCACTGTTATTAGTCCTAGTTGTACTATTTGTATTGCAGTAGCACCTAATAACTCCTGTCACGGACTCCGTTGTGCCAAGCACTGTACAAACACAACAAAAAATGGTGCCCAACCCAAAGAATTTACAATATAAGTAATTAGCTGCTGTGCTGGCTGAGAATGTGGTAGAGCCATGCACTCTACCCTGACTCCTCTGCCCTGGCACAGCCACTCCTGGTTATTCCAAGCTTCTAAACAGAGTTTGGAAATGGATGGCATAGAGCCAGTTATGCTGGCTTTGTACCACTTGGGGATATCCTGGGGTCATGTGGATTCTCCCCCTCCTTTTCCAGTATCATGGTGCCACTTAACACCTTGTCATAGTATTTAAAATTAGCCAGTGGGAAGAGTGCCATCTATGGAAACACCAATGCCATTGTCAGCAGCATTCCTAACCAAATCATCATCAATTCTCAGAAAATTCACTCTGTGTCCAAAGAGCAAGTGCTGTGGGTTTGGGAGAGGATAGGCTGTATTCTTCACACGTAAAGACGAGGTTGAATCTCTTCATTAAGTGCAAAACTCAACTCAGTCTTATCTGTGGAGTCACAATGGGTGCCTAAAGCATGTTGTCCCTTTTTCATTTGCATAGACTCTATTGTGGATAAATGTGTCAGTTTAAAATTAGTTCCCATAACATAGACGTGGATATGTGACTCTAAAATATGCTATTTTGAAGACTACTACTTTAAAATATTAGAACGGTCCCACAAGGACTCTTTTAAAAACACCTTTTCAGGTGCTGATTTTTGCAGCCTTTTGTAAAATTCAGGTGAATGATTCATCCAATGGACGGCTCATGTAGTTTGTCTTGTCCAGTCATGCCATTCAAATTCTTTTGGTGGATGTATCCTGTAAATAAAGAACAATAACACTATTCATTAGCTGATGAATCCCCTAACATTAAGTAGTAACTACAATGATAGTTTGGTATGAGCTGCAGTTTCAGATCTATTTCTCCATAGAAAGGGGAGGGCTGAGAACAATTAAAAATATAGCAGCTTAAGAGAAATCAAGTTTCATTCAGGTACATTAGAACTTTTGGAGCCGGAAAAAAAAAAGTAAGATAAAGATTTCTGTAATTCACTGAAGGTCTGGCAACCTTTTGTATGGAAAGGAAATTGTTTATATGCAATTAAGATCTTCAGCCATATCAGCAGAGCTATAACATTCTGTTTCATAAGGTCAGCAACACCATCAATTCAATTAATCCTCTCAAACTATCCCCTGCGTTATTAAAAAGCTACTCTTGACAAGGAGGAAAGTGTGATACCATCATATGCCACTGATGGAAAACTCTTCTGAGTTTTGTTCATTGTTTCTCTATGGAGAGAAAAGATTTATAGACAATATCTCCAGGGTATGTCTCCAGTGCAGCAAAACACTCACAGCTGGCCCATGTCAGCTGACTCAGCTCGTGGGGCTTGGGCTTCCAAGGTATAACATTGCAGTGTAGCTGTTTGGACTCAGGTTGAAGTCTGGACTCTGGGAGTCTGTGATGAGGGAAGGTGCCACAGCCGGGCTCCAGCTTGAGCCCGAATATCTATGCTGCAATTTTATAGCTGCCGAAGTCGTCTGATGTGGGCTAGCTGCGGGTGCTTTACTGCAGCATAGACATACCCAAACTGCCTTGAAATTGTTTTGAAGGCCTCTCTCTCAGCTTTAGTTCTGTTAAGTGTATACCTCTTACATGACTTGGATGCTGCTGTACATTCATCAACATTATTATTCATTACCATGCACCCACCCAGTAGCACAGTAAATACAAAGACTCCTACTTTATTTTTGCAGTTTGCTTTGAGGGTACATCTATCTATCGTTTTGTCAGTAACATATAGTGATATGTCCCATGTCAATGTGGATGTATCATCTGGCTCTGAGTAGCCTGTGCCAGGTTGGATCTCTGCCAGTCTGGATGCTGGTCTCTGTGAGGCTGGACCTGCCTGACCCATGCACTTGATCCCACAGCAGTGCAAAGATTTCCTTTGTGGAGTTAATCAGAGATTCTCTGAGCTGTCCTGCTCCTCTCCAGTCACCCCACACACAAGCCTCCCTATTAGCCTCAGCAGCAGTTTCTAGTCCAGTCTGTGTCCATTACTGATTCCAAGCATGCTGGGAAATGGTGTCAGAGAGCTCTGGTAGCCATTGGTATTGTAGTCCATAGGGTAGGGCCCCCTAGATCAGGGGTTCTCAAACTTCATTGCACCGCAACCCCCTTCTGACAACAAAAATTACTACACGACTCCAGGAGGGAGGACCGAATCCTGAGCCAAAGGCCGATCCTTGCTGCCCTGGGTGGGGTGGCCAAAGCCAAAGCCATAGCCCCACTGCCCTGGGCAGAGAGGCAAAAGCTGAAGCCCCAGGGCTTCAGCCCCAGTAGGGAGCCTGTAAGCTGAGCCCTGCCACCCAGGGCTGTAGCCCCCTCGGGCTTCAGTCTTGGGTAGTGGGGCTCGAGTTTCAGCTTCGGCCCCGGGTCATGGGTCTCGGGTTTCAGCTCTGGCCCACAGTATGAGAACTTCTGCCCTAGATGCTCAATCCAGAGTTCCAGGAGCTGGCAAACACCAAATGGAGGTCACATAATTTACACAGAATTATTACCTTTTAAAATTGTTGTATTAAATTACACTTGGGGAAGTTATAAAAGAAACATTATCAATGCCACATCTATTCCAAATGAAAAACTAATGAATGAGTATAATTAATATTCTGTGGACCTACAGCCCAAGTGTTACAAATCCCCATATTGTTTCTGGATGTTGACTACACATATAGATTACTGAATTAGCCCCGCAAGGTATAAAAGCATGTACGATACGCATTGTGCTTCCTTCTGACCCTGCATCATGGAGGATTCTGTGCATTGATTATTAAAGTTCTATAAAATGTATTTGAAAATGATTAACTTTCTATAAGTTATCTAGCTACACTACAGAATGTAATAGGGAATTATATCCGTACTACAGAATTCTCTCAGAGGATTAAAAAAAAACCTGTAGAAAAGATATTCTCTGTTAAATACTACAGAACTTTAGAGTAATTTCGGTAGAATCCTATTGGCTGCATTGCTATTATAGCCTATGTGGCATTTCCATATAGGAAATATCTGGTGCCCGTGAAAAGTGGCACAGCTACACTTGTTTATGACAGGAATACGTGAATAACGAGTAGATAAGGATGCCACTTTTTGGAAATCCATACTCCATTTCATTTGAGTTTAGGTCTTTCCAGGGTTTCTGGGCCTTCAGGTCACCGGAAAGCTAGGCTCGGCTCCCTGCTCCAGGCATTGCATTCTAGTACGCGAGGTCTCAACTCCGCTCAGGTTTGGCCCAGCTTCTCCTCTGTCATGATGACAGGGCAGGGGGACGGCCGAGCCAAATTTGAGCAAGTGGGGCTGCAACCGCATGTGCCAGGTGGGGTGGGCCAAACCTTAGTGGCCTGTGACCCATGCACTAGGTCCCAAAGCCCAGAGCAGCAAGCCAATCCCAGCTAGGCCCACAGGACAGGAGCCAGGAAGAAGTGCTTGGTGTCATATTCTCTGGTAAGTACTGGCTCCCCTATGTATGACCCCACCCTGCAGCTGGATGATACCCCATCTTTCACATACCTGTCCTGCCCCCTAGTCCACCAGATCTTCCTCCCCTGCTCCTCCAGTCCCTTCTGCTCCCCCAACTTCTTACCCCAGTTCCCCTCCCCCACACTCTACCCCTAGGAACCAAGTCGCTGGTGGGAGGGTTCCCCAGCTGTTCACATCTAGCTAGAGCATCCGAATCTTAGTGAGCCAGGCAGTCTTCCAGTTCACTGCCCCGCCAGTGCCACTTCCCCAGTGGTGAGTAGGGAACCTGGGCCTGCCCTCTACTCCAGGCTCCAGCCCAGGGACCCTACAACACCAAGCCAAGTTCTGTTGAGTCTCCAACCTTTTTGCTTACTCCCTGGACTGCTTCCTACCCCAGCACTCCCTGCTCTCTGGGGTTTGTCAGCCTCTCTATTCTCTCCTCCATGGGAGCAACTGTGGGCTACTTGTCTCTGTAGCCCCCAAACACATGTCCCTTCTCCCAGAGAGTGACTGCAGACTCCCTCCCTGCAGCCCCCTTCCTTCGATCAGCTCCCTGGCTTTATAGAAGCCCCACCTGTTCCCGCACAGGTGAGTTTCCCCTATTTAGGGCTTTCGGCTCAGCCTTCAGCCTAATAGGTTAATTGGCCTGTCTGGCCTCCATTAACCCCTTCAGAGAGAATGTGGGGTAGATATCCCATCACACGTGCCAAGTGGATTCATGCTGTGTGTGGACCCACTGACCACAACCCTGCTCCACCCACAATGCCCTCTTCTTCAAACTTGCATGGACTCTCTTTCAGTGAAAGCATTGCATTTTCTTTTGGGCTTTGGGCCCCTGGGAAAACGGGGCTGGGACTTGGCCATTAGATACCACATAGCAATGTGGAAAATCCTAAATTTCCTGGATTGAAACGTAGTCACCTGTCCAATAATAGGAATAAAAATGCTTTCTATCTAATGTTTTGATATGGTGCAATATAAGAAAGGTTATCAAACACCCTTCGAAGACACCAAGGGCTTTTCTACACTTAGATAACAGTGACCCCGCTGCACTGATGCAGATACATCACTGTAGTGCTTCTGCAAAGATACTACCTATGCCAATGGAAGGGATCGTCCCATCAGCATAGGTAATCCACCTCCCCAAAAGGCAGTAGCTAGGTCGATGGGAGAATTTTCCCATTGACCTCGCACTGTCTACACCAGTGGTTAGGTCAATTTAACTGCAATGCTGAGCAACATAGTTAAACTGACCTAATTTCCTAATGCAGACCAAGACTAATATATAATTGTTTTCCATTCTTTTTCTTTTCCTTTCCTGCTACCAATCCTTTCCATTTATTTTAGGCATCCCACAAATTTTGTTTCTGTATTTAAAGAAAGAATCAAGTATTATTGACTATTTGTTTTCTTAAACAAAACTCTAGTGAAACCCTAGAGCCATGTACTGTATTACAGTTAACTGGAAAAGTAACGGAATGACTTCCAAACAGCATTCAAGTTCCCTTACTACTTATAATAAGAAAGAACAAAATATATTTAAAAGCAGGATACAGCTGACATTATCAAGTTCCTCTACATGGAGTTACAGAAAGAGGGAACAGGTACAATCAATTTATAAGTTATCATGAAAGAATCTCACTCTGCAGTATCCATACTATGGAGAATCTCTTCAGTATGCATTAGAATAATGAAGCAGGGAGAGATAGGGATTATGCCTACAGTCTTATTCATATTATGCACAAGAATTCAGAATTCGTTCTTCGGAGGATAAGCATCCTAAATCACCTGTAAAACATTTGCCTTATCTTTCAGCATTAAAGCAATGGTAGAAGTTCTGCTGAGTTCTAAGAAAAAATTAACAAGCTTGGGAAATCAGTTTAACATGTAACCACGAGTCTTGCAGTGAAATGTTAACTTTTTATCCACAGAACTGCTTGCTAACACTTAGGCCTAGAAAAGACCTCTCCTCCCCCTCCCCATACATACACCAAATTTTATTTTTCTGAACTGAGTAGAAAATATGTAGGAGCAAACGGAACTATATATACTCCTGACAGTTCAAATGATAGATAAGTATAAGGGCTGACAAGGGTTGGTTTGTCATTGTAGTTCACTTCGATCAACTCTGCATGGTTCTGTAGGACAATGAAATTCAATGCACTTATAATTTCCAAAAAAGTGAGCTCAGATTTTTTAAAAGCATTTCTATGTGAAAACGGATCATTTACATGCCAAAAGCACTTTTAATGTGACATATTTAGCACATGTATTATTGAGAACGAAAGCCGCTTGAACTTAGTGAATTTTAAAGTCTATAAAATGGCACCCTGCTGAGCAGAAAGGTAGCTGTTCAGTGAATTTCCCAGTTATGTGATTATTTTGAATAATAGACTTGTACATAACTTTTTACGAAATTAAAGGTATGACATTTGCTTTAGTTTAGCCCTGTAAATTGCACTTTAGAACATAAAGCATGGGCTGATGTATGAATTTGTTGTTCCTCCAAGCAATTTAACTGATTTTTAAAGAACAGTTTTATGTTTCATCTATTGAGTAACACATCAAACAGTTATCTTAGTGGATTTAATGAGCATTCATGTACAACTTAACTCTCATGGAGAACAGTCACGAACCTTGAAAATAAAACTCAGACATTGCAGGGTTCTTTGATTGCCTAGGCTTCACTTTGGCCCAAATATAAGATGACCAATTTGGACATTTCTTCTCTTTCATACTCAGTAGAGATTGAAAAACCCCAAGATATTTTAAGTTTGGTTAAAAGAAGAATCCTGAAGTTCAGATGCTTATCAGGACCTGATCTAACCTAGTTGAACCTCTTTGATCTGCTAAATTTGGCCACAGGAGCTGGAACTAGGGGTACTGGGGATGCTGCCACAACCCCTGGCTTGAAGTAGTAATAACCCAAATACATGGTTTCCGCCTTTAGCACCCTCATTATAAAAATTGTTCCAGCACCATTGAATTTGGCTAGAAATCTCATGAGATCTCTGGCACTACCTGCATCCAGATGTAAGGGAAATAGTACAAAAATGACCCCTGTTGTGGTATTTTAGCCCTTTTGTATTCAGTCTGATCAGGAACAGCGCAAAAGCATTTGAAAGTGAAAGATACCAGGGGGAAAGCGTCTTAATTGGTGCTAACAAATGTCAGCTTGGCTTCTGATTAATGTTTGGGTGAATGTTTGGGTAAGGTTTCATTTGATCAGCTTCCTCTAATTAAAAGACATCAATATGCTATGCTACAGAATATGGCTCCATTTCAGCAAAGCACTAGCATATGCTTAAGTGCTTTGGTGAATCAGGGCCTATATGACTCAGAAATAAAATGATAAAATGATTGTTAGTGACACAGAGCCAGGGTATTTTCTTATTGTAACTTATTTATTCACACAATGTACACCAATCCATAAACAGAGGTGATCACAAACAGCATGCAGGCACTCCCTTCTCTCGGAAATCTCAACCCAAATACCAGTCCCTGTTTCCATGAAACTAGTCTGCACTCTGAATTGACTCTAGCTGGAGGGACTAAGGCAAAGAGCAAACTCTCTTGCCGTATGCAACAACTCCCTCCCCCAAAAAAGACATCACAAAACTAAAACAATACAAGGATTTCTTTAAAGATGGTACACTGCATCCATGCTAAGAAAAACCACTAGCCAGATTATGTGCAACAGTGCCATCTAATGACTCCCACCATAATAATATATTGGACATTTGATAACTTGATTTGAAATATTCCATTAAAAAAACTAAAGGCCCTGATGAAAGAGAGAAAGGAATTGTACCCCAAAAATGTGAAAATCGAGGCTGTGTTATAAAATAACAAAACAATGAAATTCTATGTTATATCTGGCACACGATTCTTAACTTGGCCCACTGTGCCTTTTCCACATCGCCTCCCCTCAGGGATGTGAGTGAAGACTGAAGTTTTCCTTTAACTTTGAATTTAGTGCAGACTTGAATACTATGATAGGTGCAGACGGAGGATTAAAGATAAGGGTTTGGAGCGGGGGGTAGGGGGATAAAATCAATGGCATAGTCCAAGGAGAGGTGGAGCTCCGTGTTATCTCTGGGTGGGACACTGCTGGAGGTAGAGACGGGCTTGTTGTTTGGTTTCCAAAGCACTACAGGGCTCTTGGCAAGAGAGTTCAATCTATTGACTAATCTGCCCGTAGGAAGAGGGAGGGGCTTGTGTGGTGGATGCAGTTAGTTCACTTTCTGTAGAGAGAGGAAGAGCAGGGGCACCTGGCCACTGGGAAACAGCTCATTTGAGGTGGAGGATATGAGTGCCACAGTATATTATACTTAAGGGCCAGGGTAGTGTGTGTGGGGAAGGAGTAGTCGTTTTTTCCCAAACATGCTGCCCCTTCCATCAAGCCCTGGCAAGGTCCATTTTAAATTAAAGTGAATAAATAATATTTATTGTTAAAAAATCCTGCCTCTTTGTCAGTTTGTCTCACAACTTCAAAATTCACCAAACACGTTTTTAAAAGTGTAATCCATAATTCAGAAAGTTAAAAAAAACCCACAGCTTCATATTGTCTTCTCAAATGTAACTGTCTTGTAGGGCTATTCATTCCTCACTCTTTTGGTGCTATCTTTAATACAGCAAAGCAGAAAACCCCAATCTTCATATCCTGCTGTAATCCAACAGTTACTAATATTGACATGTGTGTGTTGGGGGGTGGGGGGGGAGAAGGTTGCTTATAGCAGACATGAGGCAAGATTTTAATTTGTAGCTGATAATTTGCTACTGGAAGCTTACCCTGATTAGTCTTCTTACGGCACCAACAGTTTTTGAGATAGTGTGAATTACCTGCTGTGTATGTTTTTACCACCCATTCAGGGATGAAAATGAGTTACAACCTAGATCTCAATTAAAGCTTGAAATAAGAAAACCTAAAACTTCTTTTATGTCCTCACTTCTAAAGAATAGAATTAGTTGCTTCTGATATTATTGGAATTGTAATTCACACTCCTGGAAATCCAGCAATGGATCTTTCAGCCCTTCTCAGATGAAGCACATTTCAGCTGTTACCCAATTATGCTGCCTTTGCTCCAAGTCAAATCATCATCCAACAGCTGAGAATTGAAACAGACTCCATTTGTGAAAATGAACGGTGTATTTATCTGGTAATGTGGAATGTTTTTAAGTGTTATTCTAGTTGTCCTGCAGAAATTAATATGTTATTGCTTGTTATATTAATTCTCATTTCTGGGAAACTGATTTGTAGGTTCTGTTTCATTAGTATTATATGCTAGTTTTTTTTCTACTTAGCATTATATGCAAATCATGCCATCCGCATGACAATGAGCATCATGTAATCTATAGTCTAAGTGTCTAACTTAAAATAAAAAACTCATTGTGGGACTTCTTGCTGTCTCAAAGTAGGATCTACATTGTCCCTTTTGTAGATTGGCATTAGTGGTTTACTAATCTTAACCAACCAGTTTTCCACAAAATAAATGAAACAACATGGACCTGGGGGTGGGGGAAGTGTACAAATAATAATTAATAAGAACCTCTACCTGGTGCCTGCAATTTTTAAGCGAGAGTTGGATGACCATTAGCAAGCTATTGGTGCATGACTAGTGCAATATGGTAGCCAAACACAGAATGTCTTCCATCACCCAAGGACACCGATGGTCTAAAAATGCATAGTTTTGCTATTCTCATGTGTTTCCTAAAAAACCTTTTGGATGAAGGAATTAGGTTAGGGATAATTATTATTATTTCATTCCACTAGTGTCCAGAGGGCCCCAAATAGGATCAGATTCTCTCTCTATTATGCATTGTACAAACAGCCCCAGAGCCCAAGCCCCATGAACCTGAGTCAGGTGACCTGGGCCAGCCACAGGTATTTTATGCCTGTGTAGACACCCCCCTCCCCCATTTTCTTCTTATTTTTTTAATGTACTGTAGATTATTTGAACTTATTCTCCATTGCTCTTTTAACCCCTCACTGCCCTTTCAACTGCATTTTTGATCACAGCTATTCTTCTACACATTGTGAAAATGACATTTAGAATAATGAACATCTCCCAATTTAGTTTTCACAATATGATGGACCAGATTCTCATCTGGTATTAATTGGTGTAGCCCCACTGAATTTAGAGATATTCAAGTGGTGTAAACCAGTGTATCTGACTCTAAAAGTCTGGAGGGCCATAAACTGCTGGTACAAGAGCAGCTTGGTACTTTGGAGGAAGCTTTCTAAGTAACCATTTTTGTGTACCCCTACTTTCCCACTATTCCCTCATTGGTTCCCTTTAACCACATTCTTAGTTGCATATGCTATTTATTAGGTTACCCAAGGACAATATGTCTGCTAATGCATTTAATATGAGTACAGGGATTTTTTGGTGTGTTTTTCAGTAATGAGATCCTAGCTCTTCACTGTTGGAAGCTGTTACAAAGGTGAAACATCATCATAAAGTCCTAACCAGCCAATCAGAATGTGGCCTAAGACAGTCAGTGTCCATGACCATATTCGAACAACATTCATTGTCATTGCTCATTATACAGCCTGGCTAACCTATACATCTGTTTCAAACAGAAAGTGTTGGATCTGGATGTAAAAATCAAAGCTAGCTGAATTATTCATTGTGACTAATGTTCAATGCAATTTAGACTTTTTTCTTTCCACAAACCAACCCCGATTTCTGCTATCATAGTTCTTATTCAAAACTATTAGTTAGAGTTTATAGGCTGTAGGTTATTTGCAAAATAACACGTTCTTCATAAAGACTGGTCACCTGAGTCACTGTTTTTGACTCTTTTTGATTATCACAATGTTTCAAACAGAAGACTAACAAATAATAAAGAGTAACTAATGAATAACAAGTACTCGTGTTCATGAATGTATTTTCTCACACACAAATGCACATATTTGTACCATAAACAGCCATTTCTCAAAAATTCCCATGAACACACAAAAATACTTGTGAATGTTAAATAACTAACATAGGTGAATGTAAAAATTTTCACATTTTAAAAGACTTGTTTGCAGACACTGTTTTCAGTATTGAGCCAGTCCTGGTAAAATTATTAATATAAATCAGAATCTTTGAGATCTAGAACAAATTTTTAAATATACAGACAGATTTTTCTTCTTTTTACTATCATATGAGGAGACCTTTTATGACTAGGAATCAGAAAGTGCCTTGGAGAAAATGCTTTATTTGCAAGCACAGACTATGTTTTGTATTCAAAAAAGATATTTCCTGGTTTGATTAAAAAATTTGTGATTTTGAATGTTCTTTGAGGAAAACCACATATGTTCCATGGTCTACTTCTTTTTAGGTAGTCCCAGTATTAACAATGGAGTGGCACAGGCCATCGTGTTTGTGCAGAAGGCCATATGGAAAGCACTTACATTATACACTGTGAGCTATATACACCAAAGGGATTAAATGTCAGTCATGATCTATGATTTTTTCTAAGTATTGTGCATTGAATAGAACCATACAAAAGACTTTCTAAGTGCAATAATAAGCAAGTACCTGGTGCAACACTAATTCCAGTTTACATGGTGTTTTAAAAAAATATCGAGACACCTCTAGGTACTTTACCAAAGATATACACTAATTGAATAATACAGTCTGTAGTTCCAGTCTAATGACTGTAAGCAAAGGGAAAACAAGTGAGTCTTCGGTACTAGCAAGCTAGGGAATCTTTCTGTTCCTTAATCTTTGCCTCTCCTGGGGCTGTCAATTGTGCAAAATGGTTTGAAATTATGGATTTTTTTCCTATGGACTGCAATTTGTCAGGGACTATTGCAAGTAAATAAAGTCATTCAATTTATGATCTGATTGCAACTCCCCCAACTATTTTTACAGTGAGTTTTCTATAAATGTTCTACACAATAGTTTTATGGATTACATCTGTTGAAAGCCACATGACTTTATAGCATTTTCAGTCTACACACTGTTTTAAGATAGTTAAATTACATTTTTACTTGGATTTTTTTATAAATACAGATTCCAGTTAGTATATTCTATGAAAAAAAAATGTAAAACTATATATTTCAGGACATGAGTCTCCAGACTCTGGATTCTGGAAAGCACAAACCAATAAGAGTGAAATCCTGGACCCTCTGACTTCAGTGATAGGGAGTTTTGCACTGACTAATCAATGGAGCGAAGACTTCACCCTAAAAGCTAAAATGAACCTATCTCCTATAAAAACCAGTAACCGCCAAGGCAGCATAGAATCCTAAACAGACAAATTAAATTTAGCATCAAAATCTGTCGTTAAGCGTTCATGGCTTCCTTTGTGATATGACTCAGGAAAGAACGGGTTCTTTTGGGAATTGGTAGGAACTAAGCCAGCATGGCATGCCATCTACGGTAAGTATGATACCATCTATTTCATGTGTTTGGTGCTCTGTTGACTTTCAGGGGTGGACTTGGAGATCAGATGCAGGTTTGCTTTGGGATTCCTCATCAGAAATCTATGCAGGAGTTGATATTGCTAAAAACAGTATTAAGTTCTTCAGTGTTGCCTCTATTCCTCTCCTATGTAACTATGAGGAGAAGAACATCTAAATGACAGCATGGCTCCCTTTGATAGATGTGCTACCAGCTGGGAGAGGTCTGCAGAGCAGCATGGTAGGGCAGGCCCTCCTTGTGGAGGCCCTGTGATCCACTGATATAAATCCTGATTTACCTGCCGGTTCTGGGGCTCCATGTGTGTTTCATTACTAGCAGTAGGTGATATGACAAGCAGGCAGAGCTATGTTAAACAGAGCTTTATTAAACATGCTGAGAGGCCAGTATTACATGCTGAGGCTCTGCAGCTTGTCCCATTCCTGCATTCCTGAGCCTCTGGTTTGTGCCTAATCTAGTTTCCTCTTGAAACCTGATCCTCTCTCTCTTCACTTCCACTCACATGACAATGTGGCTTAGGAGGTTACACCAAATGATGCCAATCCCTCACACAGGTAAAATAGGTTCAAGACATCAGTGCCTTCAAAGATGCAGAGACTTCAGTTGACTTTTTCCCATGCAAGGACTTCCCTACAGGAGGGTAGCATGGGGACTGCAAGTTTTAATGGCACAGGTTCTGTTCTTTGGCACATTCTACTTATTACAAAGCACCCTATACACTTACAGCGCTATATCATTATTAGTATTATTGTAGTGCCTATGTAATAATTATACCGTACTTAGCACTCATGTAGTGCTTTACAGCTACAAGTCACTGAACAAGCATTCATGGATATAAATAATAAGAGAAAAACATTTTTAAATACATGCTGTGTTCAGGGTATAATCAGGAACTGTTAATATGGATGGCTGTTTATTCATCCTCAAACCAGAGAAAGAGCAAGTGGACATACTAGTAACAGCACTTTACACTGCCCTGCCATTGATCTCAGCTTCGGTCAGGACAGACCACACGTTTAAAGAGAGGCGGCAGGGATGGGATGAAGGCAATTCAGCTATGGGGTTGCTGTAGGTCAATTCTAAGCAAGACTCTTTTAAGGCGAGACTGCCAATTTAGGTAAATTATGTATGGTGTCTTTATGATGTAGATTACTGTCCATGAGGGACTGGGTTGAAAACACTAAGCTCATTGTATATGCACATATAGATTATGTGATAAAGTTAACTGTAAATTAAGAGATCTATACTGTCAAAAAAACTGCCTAAATAAAACTATTAGCAAATTGCACACTAGCTGCCTTTTCCAGTTTAGATTATAGAAGTGGTGTCTGACTTTGTGTTTCTTTCTTACATCAAAACATTAAATTCCATCTGCGTATCTCAGTGCATTTTGGGATGGTCTGTTGAACTCTCAGACTATGAAACAGAATCCTGATGTATGGATGTAAAACTAGAGCATTGTTTTCTTTCTGCTTTAGCCAGCTGGTTCTCTTAAACGAGGATTATTCATCGATCCAAAATCTGGTTAGTTTTCTCAAATGTCAGAGAAAAATCCAAAATACTGTCGAAGTAGGGCTGGATGGATGGTTCTAAATAGCTGAAATGAACTTGAACACCATTATATATTTCTAACTTTCTGTTTAGGGGGGAAATGGAAATTTGAATGATTTAGGATTCGTAGAACACTTAGCAGCATTTTACCTGAGTTTCTGGCAATTTATTCCATTTAGACATTATGTGACAGTATATATTATCATAAAGTGAGATAATGCTGAAAAATGCGGAACTAATGCTGAAAATAATCCCTTTAAAATTCGTGTATGCATGTTCAAATTAAAAAAAAAAAGAGGACTTTGGAAAACTTAAAATGAAACCAAACCCCAGTATTTTGTGCTGTGACCCTAAACAGCCATGTTCTCAAAGAATCTCCTGAAGCGTCTGGGATTTTTTTTTTAAAAAAAGGCCATTTTTATGCATGCCACACCATGCGGTTTATATCTGACTTGGGGAGGGGATTCATAGTGCAAAGGGCTACAAGTGGTTGATTTAGAGACAGCACAGATCCGTACACAAATGAATGTGGATAATGAAAAAATAATGCCCTCTATTATTTTGGTTTTGGTTTCTACAACAGATTATAAATCGAAGGTCCCTGTGGATTATTTGCACGGCCCTTGTGAAATAAATGGGTGGCGAAGCTCCTTTATGTCAAGGGCACAAGAAGGAAAATTCAGTTGCCAGATTAAAATCTAAAAATAAGGTCAACTGTGGCACTGCAAGGATTAGTACTTTGTGCACCTTGCACTGCACCCCGCCACATAAGGGTGAGGGAGAGGTATGAGCCTACGCCCAGTTCATCCCTCCCTGCATCAGGTGGGGAAACTGATGGGTGTATAGAAGGACGGAGGTAAAAGGAACTGGGAGCCAGCAGAGGAACACATGTCACACCATCCTAGCCTGATGGCACCATCTACCCACACTGCAGTCAGCTGGCACAATTCAGTCTGGAGACTGATGATAACCTAACTGGATAGAAGATCCCAGGTAGTCCCCACTTAGTTCCTTGTTTTAATGAGCTAGCTGACTCTAGGGATGTCATCCAGCTCTTTTTTCACATGTCCCCTATGAGACATACACTCTTACATGTCACTGAGATATGGGAAATTCAGTATGATACAGAATGTCTAGTAACCCTTTTCTAACAGAAAAGAAAATATTGATTGCGTATAAATAGCCTAAACACCTCTTGTGAGGGTGCTGGTGAGGTCCAGAGTGATAAGAGGAGAAAGTAACCCAGCTAACTGTTGGTAACAGTTGTTCATAGCAATTAATATGTTTGAGGATATTGTGGAAACAATACTTTCTTCACCAGCCTGCCAGTATCTTCTTCACTAGCCTGCCTGGCATTCACTGCTGGATGAAGTGGTCAAGAATGAAAAAGAAGCCAAGGGGACTTGTTTGCAAAGGTATTGCAGAAGTTGGGGGTTCTCGACCTGGGGGGGAGGTGTCAGAAAATATTAGGGGCTGTTACCATCCTGTTCTTCTTACACTGCTAAATGGAAGAATGGTCCCCACTAGATGGAAGGAGATCCCAGGGAGGTTGCAGTATGGAAAAGGTTGAGAACCATTAGCATAGGTCTTGTAAGAAGTTATTTTTTCTATCAGCAAAAGAAACAAAACTTGGAACCTTAGACTGTGGACCCTGCTCCCACTGAAGTCAGTGACAAAATTCCCATAGTGTTCAATGAGATTTGCCTTTCTAATGCAGAAGTTCTTCCTCCTAAATGTTCTTTAGAGGCCTCATATAACTTGCTTCCTCCATTTTATACAACCAATTTTCCAAGCACGGGACATTTATCACTACATCTTCACAGAACTGCAGGAAAGAAGCTGCTGTTAGAGTACTTGGAAAATAAAGGAATTAGTCCCAGCCACCTAGTTTCCCTTTACATAGTGTCTGTTAAATGATGGAGGTCTGAGTGGCCATTGGTTTGTTTAATCTTTCCTTGACCTGAGGGAATTTAGTGATTGGAGTTTATTGCTTTAGTTTAATTCACTTGATTTTTTAACTGGAGAAACAGATTAAAACTTCCTTTCTCTTTACTGATGCTTCCCTGGTACTTGAAATTCCAAATAACCCTCACATTTATTATTGGTCTGCTATTGTAACCCACACACTCCCTGGGTGTGGTGCTCTGTCCCACTTGTAACACTGACAGACCCCCGTCATTGGGTGGGAATCGAACTTGGGACCTCTGGAGCTAAATGCATGAACCTCTACCACATGGCCCTTAGCTAAGGCTATAGCAGACTCATTAATCTCTCTCTAAAGTGGTCTTGGTGCCACTATATGGGCCAGAGTACCACATGCAGGAGATGTGTGGGTTACACTATTCTATAAGAGCAACTCTGCCCCTGAGAAAGACTAGAGTTCTCTGTTCTGTTGCAGTATCAAAGAGTTTCTTCACAAAATGAGGAGGATAAAGAGCTGAAGCAGGAGATGTGCTTATATGTTTTCAAAAGACAAAGACATTTTCCAAGAGAGTCACTATTATTAAGAGGCCACACCTTCCTAAGTGCAGTCCACCACCCAAGCAGGCAGTTCTGCCTGCAGCCTTTAGAGAGCTGCTGATAAAAAATATATATCTAATTTACTGAACTTTAATGGAAGACCTAGGAATAAGAAAAACATTCCACAGAGCCAGAGGCTGAGTTTCAGATTGTCACCAAAGAGGATGAGGTGGCTGACGCTGCTCTCGAGGAATGTGTAGATGAGGATTAGGATTTTTCTGATGTTTAATTCCTCTGGAAATAGAAGTGCCATGAAGTGCAACAGGAAAAAGAAGCAGGAGGGCCTAGCTGAGAATGAAGTAGAAATAAACATCCGAGATCAGGAGATGGCTATGTAGGAGGGGAACCCATCTCACTCATCCCACTGTGTCAGGTAAGTGGATCTGTTGCTCCAAAGGCAGACTGGCACCACTATGCCTATGAATTGTCTGCAGTTTTTGTTCTTTACTGTTAACTGCCCGATCTCTGTCACTGATGGTATGACACGTGAGCAGGAGCATAGTGAAGGGAGCTGTGTTCATCTTCATACTTTTGCCATGACTGCCTGACTGACCTAAATTCCAGAGCATCTACCCCGTGCTCCTCTTGTTTAATTCCAAGATATGGGGAGTGGTTGGGGGATGGCATTTGATTTACTCATTCTTCTGATTTTTGTTGGTTTGTGATAATGTGTGTGGGGGTGGGAGGGGAGGCAGTTCATCTCACATCTGCAACAAACATACAGAACAGATGTCAGACCACTGACACTGTGTGTGTAAATGCCCACTGGGTCAAGCTTTGTGGGACAAAATTTAGAACAGCACTAGGTGGGTTACTACAGCAGCATTCTGATACATAGTTCAGTTAACTGGATTAAGAAGTGGTTAACTGACAGATCTCATAAAGTAGTTGTCAATGGACAATCATCAAATGTGGGTATTTCTAGTGGGATTCCTCAGGGAATGGTACCATGCTTTACATTATTCACCATTTTCAACAATGATCTGGAAAATAAAAACGCTGCTGCTAAGATTTTCAGATGACACTGTTGACAACATGGTAAATAATGATGAAAATAGCAGTCATATAGAGTGATCTGGATCACTTGGTAAACTGGGCCCATTCAAACAAAATGTGTTTTAATACAGCCAAATGCAAAATTATACATTTAGGAACAAGGAATGCAGGCCATACTTACAGAATGGGGACTGTATCCTGTAAAGCGGTGACTTTGAAAATGATCTAGGAGTCATAGTGGATAAGCAACTGAAAATAAAATAAAGGGCTAATGCTATCCTTGGATATATAAACAAGGGAGCAGTAAGATGATTTTACTACTGTATATGGCATTGGTGAGACCATAGTGGAATACTACCTACAATTTACTGGAATACTATGCAGAGTTCTAGTGTCCACATTTTTAAAAAGATGTCAAATAATTGGACAGGGTGCAAAAAAGAGCCACAGAAATGATTCAAGGGCTGGAGAAAAGGCCTTATAGTGAGATACTTAAAGAGCTCAATCTGGTTAGTTATCACAAAGAAGATAGAGAGATAACTTGATTACAGTGTATAAGTCCCCTTCTTGAGGAGAAAATACTGGGTACTAAAGGGCTCTTTAATCTAGTGGAGAAAGTCATAGCAGGAACCAATGAATGGAAACTAAAGACAAACAAATTCAAATTAGGTAGAAATAAGGCACTCATTTTAACAGTCAGAGTGATTAACCATTGGAACAAACTATCAAGGGAAGTGGTGAACACTCCATCTCTTGACATCTTGTAAATAAGACTCGATGCCTTTCTGACTATAGCCAGATTTCCAAAGACAAGTTATGCTTTAATCAAACACAAGTGACTGGGCTCAATACAGGGGTAACTGGGTGAAACTTAATGGTCTGTGTTATACAGGAGGTCAGACTAAATGATCTAATGGTCCCTTCTGGTCTTAAACTCTATTAAACTACAAACCTAAGCATTTAGCAGAATGCCATTTTATGCATGGGATGTTTAAAATCCATGCACACTATTGCATAAGCTGAGGGAATTGTTGCCCAATTCCCTAGTCTCCTGAGTTTGCAGCCTCAGACAGTGAGGTCAAAACAATGTGTATGACAATAGGTTTATCCATGGATCTTGCAAAATGAGCCAGATCCTCAACTAGTGTAAATCAGCACAGTTCGACTGGAGTGAATAGAGAATCTGGTCTCAATTTTTTTGTGAACCTTTTTTAAAAAAAAAAAATGAGAAAACAAACCAAGAGCCGCAGTAGCTTCGTAGGCAAGTACCGTGTCCATTAGTCTCTGAAGCACTACAGATGGCACAAATGTTAGCTCATGCCGCAATTGAAAAAGAGTCTTGTTGACCCTTCTTAGTTCTCATTTTTCCACCTGAAAGGCCCAGCATTGGAGTGGCATGTGTTCTGCAGGCCCTGATTTAGATACCGTGATAGACTATATATGGGAATCACTTTCCCATAATGGTGTCCCTGGCTGTAGCCAATGCTATTAGTCTCACAGTTTCATAAACACTAAACTGAGATGCAGTATTTTAAAAACTGCAACTCTGAACAATAAATCCCGGGGGAAATGTGTCACTTTAACATTAAACATTTTTCATGCACACCAATGGATGAACTCATTTTTAAATGCATTTTAGAAACCCTTTAAAAACTTTGGACCATACATTTAAAATTATGTAGGTCTCTATGCTGTGAGAGTACCCACTCCTTTTTTCCTAATCAAAGTACATTAAAACTTTTTTCAAGAAGGTTTTAAACCTTATGTATGCCCAATAAGACCCTTGAAGGGAACTGTTACTTTTACAGGGAAAGAATGAATGAGTTTTGGTAGTTGCTTTACAAAACCACCAGATGCATTTAACATCAGAAGTCAAACTACTGTTCTGATCACTATTTCTTTTTATATGTTTATATCTGGATTGGACTTTCAGCACATATGGTGTTAATAAAGAGAGTAGTTACAGCTGTCTTTTGTAACCAAACTAACAGGGAAAGAAGGGACTAGAGTACAAATGAAACACATTACATGATTCTCTGAGAGGGAAATTATTTGTATATATTAGGCCAGGCTTATAAATGACTAATTTAAATTTAGAATAAAGATATATCATTGACCAAAACATTAAAATATTATTCTAAAGATATGAAAAAATGAACAGAAATAAATGATTTTACATCCTTCCCTTTCTCTATATAGGAAGATCTTAATGACTTAAAACACCCGCATGAGACATTTAGACAGTAGTCACCACATTTTCTCACCTGTTGTCTCAAAGGCAATTGCATTTTACACATGATTGTTTTAAATGGCTTTTATAGCAATTATTGCCTCCCAGCAGCTTATGAAGGAGCCCCACTTGCCCCACTCCCTGAACCATAAGGCCAATGCCACGTGAGGTTGTGATTTCTGAGCAGAAGGCCAAGCACGTGTTTGTTCTTACACAACTGGTGTATAATGGGTTTGAGACTCAGTCACAGAAGTTGGAAACAGTAATTAGAAGCAGTTTGCTTGGAAATATTCAACAAAGAGCTACGTTATGCTTGAGATTTGAACTAGGATACGTATGTGTAAGTTTTGCTCCTGTTCCTGCTAATAATCCATCTTTGCTCAAGACAGTAAGAAGTAGGTGCATGTGGTAAACAAAAGGAAAGAATATACTGACGCTGTGGCCATTAATTTTTCTCCCAACAGTGGGTTAAATCATAAGGAAATACAGTGGCCTGGGTGAGGAACAAAATGTCTCAAAAGTTAAAATCATCTAAAAGGGAGGCTCAAGCTCTGTGCACAATTGCACCCTGCCATTTGTGCATGTAATTACTTTCGTTCATTTTAGCTAGGCACCTTGCTAGCTGCTTTTACATTCAGTCAGTTACCTAATTTGCATGCACACTTATGTTAATTGCATGTGTAAATAGAGATGCAAAATTGATCTTGGGCCTCCATTTTTCAGCATGTGGCCCCCCCTGAGATGACAGTGTAGTCAGACTTCAGTATTCTGGAAATCCGCTCCTCATAAGTGAGTTTGGGTTTTTATTAGGTTCTCAAATAACTAAAAGGAAAGGAAAGGAAAGAAGAAAAGAAAACCTGCTACAAATTAGAATAAATACCTGTTTGAAGGCGGATGCGCAATATAGTGACGATATTGTGATATACTGATCATACATTCTAGCCAGATATTATATAGGGGAGTGAGAAATAATACTATTCAGAGTAATGGCTCAGGTAGTGTAATGCAGCTTAGTTCCATTGTTTCAAATGATTCTCACCAGCCAAGGATCTGTCCCAACATATTTACACCTCAGTGATGCAATATTAATCTAAGAATCAGAAAAACAACAACCTGTCGTTTGTTTAATCCCAGCATGATAGAAGGTGAAACTGACTACAGAAAGCCCATAACAAATAGCCAGACATTCTAAGGTCACTAAAGGAAGGCTGTCATTTTCGTATTCAGGCCCATGATGAAAGAGTTTTTAAATGTTTGGACATTCAATCTATGTAATGCTGCAACCTGGACATACCCTTTTGCCAAACACAGGCTCACTAAATCCTCTTGGAATGTTGTTTACCTCTAAATAAATCAAATTTGACAGCTTAGGTTAAGTTTACTGATTCATTTTTCAATCACAGGTGATTGATATTTTTTACACAAAGAAAGCAACAGAATTTTTATTGTATCACTGGTTATTCGGAGTGATATTGTTCTTGGATAACATATGAAATTCCAAGCCATTTTTCAGGTTCCTTGGTTCCAGTACTCCATCCTCTCTGTGCTAGCACAGTAGCTAGCATGCCTGAAATGATCACCACTCAGCAAGAATGATTTATCAATTACTTTAAGTCAGTGTCTGTCTCCTAGAGGTTGACATGCTGTACTGGACAGTTTACAGCACTGGTCCAGGACTAAAATTCTGAATCCATTTCCAAGCCTTATGTCTCATAGCAGTGAACAACATGCTATTGAATGAAAGTGAGTGGGTCTGAGATACGGAAAGGTTTGTTAGTGCTTGATCAAAGCCTCCACAAAATGGAAGAGAGCGGGTGGAGTCAAGTAACTAGGATAAACTACTGTATTTTCTGGCGTATAAGACTACTTTTTAACCCAGGAAAATCTTCTCAAAAGTCGGGGGTCGTCTTATACGCCGGGTGTCGTCTTATAGGGCGGGTGCTGAAACTTCCGAGCCGGACTGGAGAATCTGCGGTCGCCGCATATGGTGGGGGGAGCTCAAAAACGGCCGCGGCCGCATCCCCGCCCGATGACGAGGTGAGGGGGCGCCTCACCGGGAAGGTGTAAGTGAAGGGCGGAGCAAGCTGCAGGCGTCCGGGACGCCCGGGGTATGGAAAAAAGAGAGAGAGCGGCGCTGTGCCCAGAAAAACACGCCTCTTTCACCCGTCTGGCCCGCCCTTGTATCCTATTACCGTACCTCCTTCTCTGCCTCTCAGATCTCGCTCCTGAGGACTGCAGTGAAGCGGCGCGCATGTGCGAGATCTGAGAGGCAGAGAAGGAGGTAATAGGATACAAGGGCGGGCCAGACGGGTGAAAGAGGCGTGTTTGCGCTACCGCTCTGATAGTCTTGGAGACAGGGAGGGCTGGGCAGGCAGGGAGAGCTGACCAATCCAAGCAGGCTTTGTATACAACAACCAGCCAATCGCCGGTAAGGTACTTCGCTTGCCGTGATTGGCTGGTTGTTGTATACTGGGTACCACATACAGTACAGCACCAGTATCTGTACCTGTTCATACAGTATAGCACCAGTACATACAGTACAGTATACAAATGTCCAACAGTCAAAACCCCATCATGGCTCCACCAGCAAGAAGAAAGAAATATGAAGCCAGTTTCAAACTTAAAGTTGTAAACTTTGCCATGGAACATAATAACTGCGCTGCTGCAAGACAATATGGAGTAACAGAAAAGATGGTTCGGGACTGGAAAGCAAATGAAAAAGCATTAAAGAGTATGCCAAGGGGTAAGTGTGCATTAAGAAGAGGCACTCCACATTGGCCAGAACTCGAAAAACATGTAGCAGACATGGTGAATGAGCATCGCCAAAACGGTTATGTAGTGACACGAAATAAAATACATTTGTTTGCACTTCAGTGGGCCAAATCTAACCCAGATCACAGCAACAGATTTAAGGCCACTGTATCCTGGTGTACTAGATTAATGGGAAGGCATAATATGGTACTGAGGCAAAAGATGAAAATTGCCCCAAAATTACCTGCAGATCTTGATAGCAAAGTAAATAGTTTCCATCGATCCGTAATACAACAGCGCACTAAACATGGCTATGCGTTAAGTAGTATTGGAAATATGGATGAAACTCCAATGAATTTTGATATGGTTGGAAATAAAACTGTCCATCAAAAAGGTGAAAAAACAATTTTAATTAAAACAACAGGACATGAAAAGTCCAGTTTTACAGTGGTACTAGGATGCACAGCTGATGGCACCAAACTGAGACCAATGATTATTTTTAAAAGAAAAACAATGCCAAAATTCAAGTTCCCTGTTGGTTGTTTTGTACATGTGAATGAAAAAGGCTAGATGGATGAAGAAGGGGTAAAGCTATGGCTTGATAATGTATGGAGCAGGCGACCAGGTGGACTTATTCAAAAATGTAGTCTACTGGTGTGGGATATGTTCAGGGCTCATTTAACTCCCAGCACCAAGCAAATGCTTGCAAGACTAAACACAGATGCGGCAGTTATTCCTGCAGGATTGACATCGTTGGTACAGCCACTGGATGTGTGCCTAAACAAGCCATTTAAAGATCGCATTCAAGAACAGTGGAATGAATGGATGGTTAGCGGCGAAAAGTCATTCACAAAAGGAGGAAACATGCGTGCTCCACAGTTGGATGTTTTGTGCAAGTTTGTCATAAAAGCCTGGAATGATATTGATGCAGAAACAGTAATCAAGTCTTTCAAGAAGTGTGGCATATCAAATTCATTAGATGGTATGGAGGACGACTACTTGTGGCAAGATGAAGAGGAAGCCGAAGCTGAGACCACACCATCTGATACGGAATTCGATCCATACGATGACTGCCTTACAAATGTATCACAAGATGTCATTGATGTACTTTTGATATCAGATGACGAACAGGAGGATTTTGAAGGCTTTTAAAGGGAAACTGTCACGCCAGCAAAACCTGTAAAAATACCGTAGCTTGCAGTTATGATGGGCGTTGCTAACTCGCCAGGGACTTGCCCGGCACTTGCTCTCTCTCTCTTGTTTGTTATCTTCCTCCTATCATCATCAGTTCCAGTTTGGTTGACAGCTTAGAAAACAAACAGCATGGCAGCTCCCAGGGGTTTATTGTCTTATCCTTCCTTTCAGCTTTAGAGTGAATTAGGAAAAGTTTAATCCACTTGCACTGTTTTATGTTTACATGTTTGATGACAAACAGCCTTATGTTTATAAGTGACAGTTTTCCTGCTAAGTACCTGCATGTCATAAGCATTTGAATTAAAATTACCATATTGAAATCAAATCTGATGTTTTTTTAATTTTTTTTTGGTGTGCGTTGAAAGAGGGGTAGTCTTATACGGCGAGTATATCCCAAACTCTATATTTTAACTGGAAAAGTTGGGGGTCGTCTTATACGCCCAGTCGTCTTATACGCCGGAAAATACGGTAGTTAAAACAGGGGGGAAATGTTTTAAAAAATCTCTGCCATTAAAGTTTCTAAATTTTCCTTTACAGAGTAGTAGAGAATAGCATTTCCTCCCACTGATTTGCATTTGTACTTTATTTCTGTGGATTTAACATTAAAAATAATGCCCATACACAAGCTCTGAGTACTTTGGCAATAATTAGACTGACCTTAACATTAGTGTGTTCCACAGATTGTTTGGCTACGTCAATCTGCTAATGCGGCAAGTTATGTTTTTAGTTATTGTTAATGCAACCAGAGTCTGACAGTCTTGGGCGTCTATACATTAAAATGTATTATCATTTGCTTTTATTATTATATTGACCTTTATACATGATGAGCCTGGATTTAATTTAGCTGAGAATATGTACAATAAACCTTCCATCACATAACACCACATGTTACATACATATCCAGTTGGGACAACACATGGCATTGAATTTGTAATAATCTATCTAAAAGTTATGTTAGAACAATAGAGTGTCCTTGTGCAAATACAAGCCCTGAAAAGTCAGGAAATACCATCATCAAGTTTTCACATGGAATTTTCTCTGCCCATATGTACATATGCATTAAAATAACCTATAATTATATGATCACATGCTATTTCTGGGACATTGTCAGTAATTTTTCCATAAACCTGCATGTATGTATAATATTTTGTCACATTTTTCAGTCTTTTCTACTTTAATTCTGTTGTCATAACGGTCCAGTACATCTTTATTAGGGACGGACAGAACTTAATACATTTAGTGCTTTTTCTCTTCATAAATTATCCAGACAGATTTTTATGACTTTGTTTATTGAAATCATTCAATGAATGTTTTATGCAAACACATTCCAGTGTGCGCATTGCCACAGCACTTGCTTTGCACATTCACCATTCATAATTTGCTATTCACACTATGGAATCGGTTGCCCCAGGTCAGATGAGTTTGTTTCTGTTCTCTGAGTGCCTGATCCAAAGCCAACTTAGGTCAACCAAATAGAGCCATTGATTTAGGTGGGCTTTGGCTCAGACTCTGAGTAGATAACATCAACTCTTAATTAGGAGTATGGCTTGAAAAGGTCACTTGTGGTGAGAAGACTGAAGCAAACACATTAGCATAGAGCAGAAAATAAAATTATAAATAAATACAAGTTCTGATTACATGCAAGATATTGCTGTGAAATACCTAAAGGAAGAAGGGCTACAGGGCACTTCCTTGTGAGATTTCTGTTTTTTATTGTTATGATTCCTTATACAGTAATTTCATAAATGTATAATTAAACAGCTCTCTGTCTCAAATAGCTTATATTACTCTTATCCTGCAGAAAGAACCATATGTTTTTGCAGGGGTTTGCCCATACGGTTCTCTTTGCAGGGCAGAGGCTTAAATAGATAACACATAGACAAAAGCAGGGGGAACTGAGAATGCTACACAACATTTTAATGCTATACACATTTTTGAATCATAATGGAAAAAGCTAATAAATAAAAAGGTACACTATGTGTTTCTATTTATTTATCTATTGCTGGCTTGAAGATGACCAATCCATATTATTATTCTTTATCTGCTACAGAAACAAATTCACTTCAGCAAACAATGAATTTTTATGGCCTTTGAAAAATGAGAAGTCCCTAATGAAAGCATCTTGACTAGAGTAAGCATGAAGGACATTGCTCTCGAACAGAAATTGGACTACAAAAGGAATTTGTGTTGTTTAACCCCAGCTTGTCCTGGCTAGCACAATCAGCGGGTTTATCATTAATAGAAGGGCGCAACGGCAAAATTCAGATCCAGGTTCACATTCCAAAAATTGCCATTCAAGTTCTGGGGATGTGGGGTTCAGATCTGAGGTTTGTACCTCACCTCTTATTAAGAAGACCTTTTTTATTTTGAATGTCCAAAAATCACCTTGAAGTGCTGCTGCTTTAGATACAAGAAAGTGGAGCTATGTTACAACAGCATATAAGCTACAGAAGAACAAAAGTACTGCCTGAATACAGGCTGCAAAATAAGAAAATAAAACCAGGTCTACTATAAAGCTTCATTTAGAAGACCTACTCTATTAATAGTGACCCTCAGTTAGTAGCCTTACCTTTCCCATATGGTTTTCAGTAAAAACTGCCACCATTTATTTACTGCCCTCGTTTAATAGCCATGCCTTTACCATGTAAGCCACTGGGGGAAATGATTACATTTCATAGAAGCTACTCTCAATCTGAAGCTGCTCTTAATGTAAAGCTGTAAGGGAAAGTAATTGCATTTAATACAAATAGTGGCTTCTAAACAAAAGACGGCTTTTTAAAAATCACCCATTATTGTCTGTCCAAGAATAAATATTAACTTTAAACAGGTAAGTTTAATAAAAGAGAACTAGAAAGTATTTCACAGATGCATAGATTTTAAGGCCAGAAAGGACCATTATCATCATCTAGTCGGACCTCCTGCATAGCACAGACCATAGAATTTCACCCGGTAATTCCTGAATCATGCCCAATAACTCATAGAGATAAATAAAACTTGTGAAGGAAAATGTCCTCATCTTCATTCTAGATGCTTGGTTACAATTTGCTAAGCATCCACCTAATTTTCCTCTGATTTCTGTCTTTCTCTATTAGCTACTGTAGACAATATATCCTCTTATTTTGCCTATATAAATCATTAATGAAATAATTCTCATTGTGGAAACATTGTATCCGACATCATTTCCTGTCCGTAGTGCTCATTCAAGTTAGCTATTGTGTTTTCACTAGATGTGTTTTGTAATAGGGTTAGCCGTCTCCTAAACACTTATGGCCAAATGCCATCTTCACCCCTCGCTTCTGTTCTGCTTAATAACACCTTAATATTAAGGGCCCCTTAATAACTCACTTAGTCCAGGGTAATTAAAACATTCCCTCCTGGGTCCAGTTTATTTAGTTCTTACACACTGGCTTTCCAGGCCCCAATCCCAGCTCAGTGTCTCTTTCCCTTTACACAGATAATCCTTAGCTCTTCTTCCGAGAACCATGTCCCAATTCAGCAGTCACTCTCAGGCTTTACCTGGCTGGAGCTCGGCTCCTGGCTCTGACTTCTCAACTCCCCTAGTATCAGGAGCCTGCTTCTTACTCACCACAGTCTCCAGAACTCCCCACTCTCTGTAGCTTCCCTTTAAAGGGTGCATCAACTGCCCTCCAGAAGACCAACTCAAGGCTGTTAAAACAGCACAGGTGTGCTGGAGCAGATCCTTCAGTAATTAAGGTTGACTTGCCCCATGTCTCCAGCCCTTATGGGGCAAGCCTCCCTGTCACAGTGCCCTTAAAGCTTCACAGAATGCCTGCTACACCTGCTAAAGATATACTCCGTATCCCCGTGATGTGAACATACAACTACCATTGGTTGCGACCTTGGGAATTACATGTATATATAACAGGAAAAAACGCTGACCTCAAAGAAACTACAGGACAATAGGCCATAGACACATAATTCTTTGAGTAAATAATGCTACCAAGTACCAAGGGACATATGGTTGTCCTACAGTATGTAATACATCAAAGTATTTTAGGTATTATTTTCTATTCCATTTCTTAAACATCCAAACCTTTTGACTGCATTTTTAACTAATCATTACTCTTACTACACTAAGATCAGTAGCCTATTGTGCTAGGCACTGCGCAAACACAGAGTAGCAGAAAGACCCTGTCCCAAAGAGTTTACAATCTAAATAGAGAAGACAGACACACATTAGCAGAAAGGAAAGATTATTATTCTAATTTTACAGATGAGGAGCTGTGGTAGACAGAGATTAAGTGATTTGCTCATGGTCACAGGGGAAGTTCTCGACAGAGCTGGGAACTGAACCCAGATCTTCTAGGGCCCATTTGAGGGGTTCAAGACCATCCTAACAGTGCATACAAACTCTACATCAGCCATTTTCTGACCTAAAATATCAGTCTGGTGGCACCTTGAAGACTAACAGATTTATTTGGGCATAAGCTTTCGTGGGTAAAAACCTCACTTCTTCGGATGCACAGAGTGAAAGTTACAGATGCAGGCGTTGTTTTTGTAGATACAGACTAACATGGCTACCCCCTGATACTAAAATATCAGTGTACAACATTGCACCAAACACCTGTGCATATGTAATGCAGACAGAGATTTTCATTATACTGCCAACATTGATGTGCCGATCTTTTCCCTTAGTTGTTACAGTTAATTTATAGCATAAGAATGTGCAAAATTAGGACAAAAACTATTCCTTTGAATTTGTCAGCAATAATTTGTCAGTGTTTGTGATGCCTATTTATCTAACTTTGCTAGGTCCCCCTGAAGTCCTCACATTCTTCTCTAGTCTTAATTAACCTTTTGTGTCACCTGAAAATTGTGCCATCTCACTGTTTTCCCCCTTTTTCAAATCATAAATAAATATATTAAATTGATCCTACTAAAGAGTCTTCGGGCACCCCGCTTAACCTTCTGCCTTGTTGTAAACTGCCTGTCTAACCCTACTCTTTGTTTCCTTTCTCCCAGATCAAAGCTGCTCAGTTTACAAGTGAAATGAAATTTGTTCTAAGATCCACAAACTCACCCTGGGATGTGAAAGTTCAGCTGGGTTCGTTAAGGCTTCAGAATTTCCAACAATAAAAGTTTCTGCAGGGAGAACAAAACTAACAACTCTGTTGATTGTGTGCGAGGTAAAATGGGATCCAGGTCAGTGTTCCAGAGTTAGATTGACTTTGCAGTGGCAACAGGAGTAATAAGTAGTAAAAACGTATTTTAAAATCAGTGACGTAAGGAAATGTGACTTTGAATAGACATCAGAAGCAGACCAGCTGAGTAAGAAGGTGCCATTTTTATGTAGTCAATTTTCAGAGTAGAACTACATTAGCTAATAATATGAGACTTCTAAGTAATATTGATACTTTACCCCTTCATATTTTCAAAGCACTCTAAAAACATTAATTAAATCTCACAACTTCTCTAACCATGGGGATAGCCTCACAACACCACTTTTTACATATGGTGGAAGAGATGTGGTTTGACAGTGCGTCCTGATGTAAATAATCATAACTCCAGAAAAGTCAATGCAGTTGCTCCCACTTAAATTAGGGCTAAATATGGTCCATTTAGCAGAGATTCAGAGATATAGGCTGTAAATTCAGTATGAAATTTAAGCACTTCAATAGGACTATTTGTGTGCTTAAAGTTAAGCACATGTGTAAGTGCTTTGCTGCATCAGGGCCTTAAAGAAGGTAGGAAGTCCCCTGTTGTCCATGGGGAAATGCTTTGGCTAACCCATATACCTTGCAGACCATCTAACCATCAAAAATCTAGAGTACTTCTATATAGAAATTAGCAGAAACCCCATCTACACTGAATGAGCTTGCAGAATCCCTATGTGAAGAGACCTTAATACAAGGTAATCCCATTATTCCTACTTTTTGAGGAAGAAACAAAATAAAGACATCGTTTTTATAACTGTGGGGAAGGAAGGTCACACCATATGAGAACTCCAGTCTAGAAAGAATGCTGATCTAGAGTTTTGCAATATCATGTCATCAGATTAAAGTAGGAAATGAAATAGCCTTTATTAATAAACGTATCAGTGCTGGCCCTTTGCACTGGGGTGAATTCCATGCTCTGGGTGGATTTTGGGTGATATATTTTCTAAATATTTACAAGTAATAGAATACACTTTATTACTAATAAATGGAACTCTCTCTGGCTATATCACACAATGTTAAGCAAATTTTAAAAAATCAATATAAAGGACAATCTATCATCAAATCTGCTGTCCTCTCTGCCTTTATCTTTGCAGAACCACAACACTGGATACTTCACAAAACTTTGTCTAACAATACCCCGAACACTTTTTGGCAGATATTTTTAAAAATAGAATGTGAATAAAAAGACATTCAAAGAGCAGAGCTTTCTCACAAGGATTTATCCCGCCTCAAGACACTCATAAAAATGCAAAACTAAAAAATGATATTCTTTTTCTTATTGATTTGGTCAGTTGGTAAAGAGGGGATGACAATAAGAGGAATGTACGGTACCTGTGTTTTGATCTTTCTTAGGGTTGTAACAGAGAGGTTATACATTTCATTTGAGCTGACAGGAGTTTGAAGTGTTATAGATAGGTTTCCTGAGCCCAACCATTATTTACTGTTTGACTGTAATGTCAGTCTCTTTCTGCTTTTTCAATATTGTTTGCACTTTGCCTTTGTGAAAAGGGGCTTGATTGAACCATACAAGGGGAGATATTTCTATCTTTCTACGGGATCAATGAAGATGTGTTTACAGGTCCAGGACACAGTGTACACTCCACAATAATGGATTTTAGTCTGTTTGTTGACTGAAAGCTCCTTTTCTTTGTAACTTGTCAATCTTATATCTGTTACTTGATTGCAACATAAAAGGCTATTTGGACAAGCACTGAAACAATGACTGTATCAGTCTAACTGAAGAGGTTAGCTGCACTAAATATGTAGCCTGAGCAAGATAAATCACTTAAAACTTGAAATCATGCAGGACTCTATTTGCCTCTCCATCTGTCAGCCATTTCGTGGGCACAGTGTGCTTTTAAATATTTTTATTGAAATGTTAGTAATCAACATACAAGTGCAATATAAAGATGAAAATGAAAAGCCCACACACTTCCTTCTTGTTTTAGAATTCTGGACACACATAACTCCCAAACAGCACTCAAGCAAATCAGGTCTGTTCCAGCATATATTTCTTGCAGGTACCATCTTCTGCATTCTGCAGTAACCAGTATATATGTATTCAAAGGTGGCCAACCCTACCCCGTAATCCTCACACTCAGATTGAGCAATATTGTCCTTTCTCACCCGTGTAGGCAGGGGATCACCTTCTATGCTGAGCATGAGATCTGCTTACCTTTATCTCAACCTGAATAAATGCATGTGTTAATAATGGTGATATAATTATTCATCCTTTGAAAAACCAGCTACAGAGTTTGAATCAATGACCTCCTACAGCAGTGAACTCCACCAGGGGATAACACGTGGCACAAACTCTGTTACAGGGTTTATATTTTTACACAGGAAATACAACAAAAGACTTGGCTCATGCATGTCAACAGTGTCTGAAAGGAGCAACACCTCGGGGAACACGAGCCAACAGGGAAAGCCTGCCCAAGACTATTGTAGAGGAAACTGTTTTGAGCAGGAAAGGTTGCAGGGACAAATGCTATAATCACAGCAGCAACTGTAGAGATAGCAAGGACAGAGACTGCATGTTCAACAACATCAGTAATCAGCATGGGAATTTCTTGTTTTCCTTGTCCCTGCTTCTCACTAACCAGACAGAGCCAGCAGTGGGGATACCGGATCCTCCTAACTCAACAACAAGCTTCTAAATCCAACAGCCCATGTATGCCAACCAGTCTGCAGCATATGTTGGTGTACTGCAAGAAGCCAAACATCATCAGCACCCATCATAGTCATTTTCATTCTACTGCGGCCTTTTGTTTACTTAAGACATGCATTTGCTTCAGCCTCTCCTGTCTATTACTACTAGCAGACCACTGCAATTCTGTAGCAATGTTTAAATTTGAAAACAAAAATAAAACAGTAAGTGAGGGGGTAATGCCATAGGAACTGTAGTGCAGAGGTGAATGGTGCTGTGCAAATGAACAAACAAAACTGATATCTCTTTAACAAAGCTCAGCAATCTGAAATATTGGAGGACCTTCTTATTATAAATACATTGTTATGCAGTATTCTGGTAGTTGTGTTGATACCAAGTTATTAGAGAGACAAGGTAGGTGAGGTAATATCTTTTATTGGACCAACTTCTGTTGATGAGAGAGACAAACTTTTGAGCTTACCCAGAGCTCTTTTTCAGGTCTGGGGTGAAATGCATCAATGTATTGCCAATTATTATTATTATTATTTTCAATTACAGTTGGCATTTCTATTAGTGGTAATGGAGCAGCTAAAATATAACCTTAGCTAGACTGTGGTGCACTCTGGCAATCTTGAGTTGAAGTATGGTCTACTAGCAAGTCAGAGCAGCAGCTGAGAGCAGCACCTAAGCAGCAGAAGAGCCCTGCCCCAAAAGTATGTTTCACAAATGTTAGGCTATTATCAAAAGAGAATGAAAAAAATGGCTATAGACTTACAGTGGGCTGCCATACTGGTGAACATCAGATATTGTAATACTTTTCAATGAAGGTTCTGTGACAAGTAAATGTAGAAATGACCAATTATAACTGAAAAATTTGGCCCAGAATGTGAACCCCTTGCTCCCACTGGCAAGCAGTTACTCACATGAGTAATCTCTTTGAATTTGGTGGGAACACTCATGTGAATAAGGACTCCACACTCCTCTCCTTTGGGGTTGGTTATGCCAATGAGGTCACTAAGGGTATGTCTACACTACAAGAGTAGTTCGATTTTACTTAACTCGAATTTTTGGAATCGATATTGCAAAGTCGAATGTGTGTGTCCACACTAAGGACAGTAATCCGACTTTGTGAGTCCACACTAATGGGGCAAGCGTCGACATTGGAAGCAGTGCACTGTGGGCAGCTATCCCACAGTTCCCGCAGTCCCCGCTGCCCATTGGAATTCTGGGTCGAGCCCCCAATGCCTGCTGGGGAAAAAAAATGTGTCGAGGGTGCTTTTGGGTAACTGTCGTCATCCGTCCATCACTCCCGCCCTCCCTCCCTGAAAGCGCCGGCAGGAAATCAGTTCGCGCACTTTTCTAGTCAGTGACAGCGCGGACGCCACAGCACTGCGAGCATGGAGCACGCTGCGACCATCGCTGCAGTTGTGGCCGCTCTCAATGCCTCTCAGCTTATCATCCACCTTTCCCTGAGGCAGATGCAGATAAGTAAGGCGAGGAGGCTACGGCACCGCGGTGAGGGCCTGAAGTCTGAGAGTAGCACAGATCTCTCAGAAAGCACGGGACCCAGCACCGAGGACATCACGGTGGCAATGGGTCATGTTGATGCCGTGGAATGGCGATTCTGGGCACGGGAAACAAGCACTGAGTGGTGGGACCGCATAGTGCTGCAGGCCTGGGATGAATCCCAGTGGCTGCGAAACTTTCGCATGCGGAAGGGAACTTTCCTTGAACTTTGTGAGTTGCTGTCCCCTGCCCTGAAGCTCAATGACACCCGGATGCGAGCAGCCCTGACTGTCCAGAAGCGAGTGGCCATAGCCCTCTGGAAGCTTGCGACGCCAGACAGCTACCGGTCAGTGGCGAACCACTTTGGCGTGGGCAAATCTACCGTGGGGGTTGTTGTGATGCAAGTAGCCAAGGCAATTGTTGATGTACTGCTGCCAAAGGTAGTGACCCTGGGAAACGTGGAGGCGATCATAGATGGCTTCGCAGCGATGGGATTCCCAAACTGCGGTGGGGCCATAGATGGAACTCACATCCCTATCCTGGCACCGGACCACCAGGCCAGCCAGTACATTAACAGAAAGGGCTACTTTTCCATGGTGCTGCAAGCACTGGTGGACCACAGGGGACGTTTTACCAACATCTACGTCGGATGGCCTGGCAAGGTTCATGACGCTCGTGTTTTCAGGAACTCTGATCTGTTTAGACGGTTGCAGCAAGGTATTTACTTCCCGGACCACAAAATAACTGTTGGGGATGTGGAGATGCCTATAGTCATCCTCGGGGACCCAGCCTACCCGCTAATGCCATGGCTCATGAAGCCCTATACTGGCGCCCTGGACAGTGAAAAAGAACTCTTCAACTACCGGCTGAGCAAGTGCAGAATGGTGGTGGAGTGTGCTTTTGGCCGTCTCAAGGGGAGCTGGAGAAGCTTACTGACTCGCTGTGATCTCAGTGAAACCAATATCCCCATTGTTATAGCAGCTTGCTGTGTGCTCCACAATCTCTGTGAGAGCAAGGGGGAGACCTTTATGGCGGGGTGGGAGGTTGAGGCAAATAGCCTGGCTTCTGATTACGCACAGCCAGACAGCCGGGCAATTAGAAGAGACCAGCGGGACGCGCTGTGCATCCGGGAGGCTTTGAAAGCTAGGTTCCTGAGTGAGCAGGGTAACTTGTGACTTTTAAGTTTGTGTACAGAGAAGCTGAACCTGCCCCCGTTTCTTTACCCAGTTAATGTTGACTATCCTCTCCAGTTACATACCCCCTTCACCCCCTTCCAACACACGTTTAGAAATAAAATCACTTCTAGTTTGTTAATGAACACCGTTGTCTTTATTACTGTTTTCGCGGGAATGTTTTAAAACTGGGATGCAGACTGTGGTGGGGAGTGGGTGTAGTGTAGTGACGCAAATGAAGCTTCTAAACTCAAGGACTGACAGGCTCCGCTGTGGTGGGCTGGTTGTTTCAACGGAGCCTGTCACCCCTCCTGATCGGGACTGTGTGTATGGGGGGGCTATGTGACTTTGTGGCAGAGGGAGGACGGTTACAGATCCCCTGCTGCGTGGCTCTGTGATCCTGCATAAGGACCGCCGCTTAAGATCTGTAACTGCCCTCCCCCGCCACAAAGTCACAGAGCAACCCACCCCCCCACCACATAACATGAAAACCACCTCCCAGACTGACCAGGGTAACTAGTCACTGCACTGTGTATGTGCCCTGCTGCTGTACCTGCCCCCGCCTATGTACCCTGCCAAAGGTGACTGTCCTGTCCAATTACCAACCCCCTTTCCCCTCCTCCTCCAAAAGAACATGATGGAAACAGTAATTAACAGAAACGTATTTTTTATTATCAACTACACTTGGAACTGGGAGGTGAAACTTGGATGGGGGCTTGTGTCAGGCGGGAAGGAAAGAACTTGTCAAATTTTGGGGAATGAGAGCCTTCTACTACTAGAGCTCTCTGCAGGGGTGGAGTGAGTGTTAGCATGGACTCTGCCGCCCCTCCTTCTTTGGGCTTTGGGTGAGGTGGGTATGGGACTTGGTGGCGGGGGAGGGCGGTTAGAGATAGACTGCAGTGGGGCTCTGTCCTCCTGCCTCCGTTCCTGCAGAACATCCACAAGGCACCGGAGCGTGTCCGTTTGCTCCCTCAGTAGTCCAAGCAGCGTTTGAGTCGCCTGCTGGTCTTCCTGCCGCCACCTCTCCTCCCGATCCATGTTTGCTTGGTGCATTTGGGACAAGTTCTCCCGCCACTGGGTCTGCTGTGCTGCCTGGGCTCGGGAGCAGGCCATAAGCTCCGAGAACATGTCCTCCTGTGTCCTCTTCTTCCTACGCCTAATTTGCGCTAGCCTCTGGAGTGTGATGCCAGGCTAGGTTGTGAGACAGTCGCAGATGTGGCTGTGGGAATGGGGAAAAGGGAGTGAATTCCTCAGAAAGATAAATGTAGTTGTGAACAAAGAACATAGTCTTTCTCTGTGAACAAGACCATGTACAGCACCTATCACATGCGCACTCAGCACAAGGTCGAATTCTCGGCCTTCGCATTCAGTGCCTGGGGTCTTGCACAGCACATTTGAGAAGCGGGGCAGGACAACGGAATTCCTGTTGCAGGCAGACATGGTAAGCCGTAGACTTGTGGCAGCTTAAAACTTTAATATTAGAAATGGCCTCATTTCACATTGAAAGCAATGTCAGTCCCTGCTGCCAGCAATCCGGCAAGCAGGAACTCTGCCCCTGTCCCACCCCCTCGCGGCTGTCCCCAGGAACGATCCCTGTAGGCTGCCCCTCTCCCGCCTCCACCGCGTGGCTGCAAACCAGCGGTTACAGTTCTGTAAAGGAACGGGCAAGCAGTCCCAACACTAACATTCCCCTACCTAATTCAAAGCAGGTCACCATGAGCGACATCACCCTCATGAGGATCTCTGACAGCGAGAAAGAGAGAATGCTCCGGGAAAGCCTCCAAAGACCAGGGCCGTATGCCGCCCTGCTGTGCAGAGCAATGATTCCCGAGTACTTGATTGTCTCGTGGCGTGGCAACGTGTCATAATACGGAGGACCCAATAAGGCCGCTCTCCCCAGGAACCTGATGCAACGGCTTTCCAATTACCTCCAGGAGAGCTTCATCGAGATGTCACAGGAGGATTTCTGCTCTATCCCCGGACATATAGACCTCATTTTACTCTAGCTGCACTAGCAGTGACTAAACAGTAGAGCGGCTTGGGCAGGACAATCATGCAAAACCGGACATTGTTAGATTTTTTTTCAATAGTTGCACTGCCCAGGACTGAACCGTTAAGCGCCTAGGGCAAACTAATCATGAGAAACCCATTTTTGTTATTGTTAATATTCCTGTTCTGTTAAAAATAAATGTTTAGATGTTTACAACACTTACTGGCTGATCCTTCCCCAGATTCTGTGTCCGGGGTAACGGCTGGGGACGGTTGGTAGGGGATCTCTGTAAGGGTGATGAAGAGATCCTGGCTGTCGGGGAAATCAGCGTTGTGAGCGCTGTCGACTGCCTCGTCCTCCTCATCTCCTTCCTCATCTTCCCCGTCCGCTAACATGTCCGAGGAACCGGCCGTGGACAATATCCCATCCTCACAGTCCACGGTCAGTGGTGGGGTAGTGGTGGCGGCCGCACCTAGGAGGGAATGCAGTGCCTCGTAGAAACGGGATGTCTGGGGATGGGATCCGGAGCGTCCGTTTGCCTCTTTGGTCTTCTGGTAGCCTTGTCTCAGCTCCTTGATTTTCACGCGGCACTGCATTGCATCCCGGCTGTATCCTCTCTCTGACATGTCTTTAGAGATCTTCTCGTAGATCTTTGCATTCGGTTTCTTGGAGCGCAGCTCGGAAAGCACGGACTCATCGCCCCACACAGCGATCAGATCCAAGACTTCCCGATCAGTCCATGCTGGGGCCCTCTTTCTATTCTGAGATTGCACGGCCATCACTGCTGGAGAGCTCTGCATCGTTGCCAGTGCTGCTGAGCTCGCCACGATGTCCAGACAGGAAATGAGATTCAAACTGGCCAGACAGGAAAAGGAATTCAAATTCAAATTTCCCCGGGGCTTTTCCTGTGTGGCTGGTCAGAGCATCCGAGCTCGTACTGCTGTCTAGAGCGTCAACAGAGTGGTGCACTGTGGGATAGCTCCTGGAGCTATTAGCGTCGATTTCCATCCACACCTAGCCTAATTCGACATGGCCATGTTGAATTTAGCGCTACTCCCCTCGTCGGGGAGGAGTACAAAAGTCGAATTAAAGAGACCTCTACGTCGAACTAAATAACTTCGCGGTGTGGACGGGTGCAGGGTTAATTTGATGTAACGGCGCTAACTTCGACATAAACGCCTAGTGTAGACCAGGCCTAAGAGATGATGGAGTTCAGCATCTTGCAAGATCCAGAATTTTATTCCGGAATATGTTTCACATTTTATTTCTAGCATGAGTCTCCCGCTGTTTGGTCTTTCACTATGCTTGGGCTCAGCAAATGGGTTCCATTGTCATTTTTAGAAAACACATGTGCGAATGTTCAGTTAATAATAATAGTCCCGTTGTTCTTTGTAGAAAATGAGTGGAGAATGAAACCCAAGGCAGAGACTGGTATTATAGAATCGTAGGACTGGAAGGGACTTCAACAGGTCATCTAGTCCAGTCCCCTGCACTTATAGCAGGACTAAGTATTGTCTAGAGCATCCCTGACCGGTGTTTGTCTAACCTGCTCTTAAAAATCTCCAAATGGACAGCATTCTAAGTTGATGCCTTTTCCTAATCTTATGTTACTGTTATTTGCTAACTTACTGCATTTGCTTAAAAATGTTTTTTGTAGTAAACTTTTGTAACTGAACTTCTATTTCTAGTTTACTACTAAGTAAATACAAAAATACCGATAACATTCCGTAGGTTTGTATATGTGTGTGTGTTGGAAAGACACTTGCTCCTTCTTCGTTTTTGCCCATGAGCTACCATAGGTGCTGGAACTAGGGGTTCTGCCTCACCCCCGTCTTGAAGTGATTTCCATCATATACAGAATTTACAGTTTGGTTCAATGGTTCTCAGCATCCCCACTATAAAATTTGTTCCAGCTGCCCTGCGAGCTACATAAGTCATATGTGCAAACTCTGATCAAAGATGTTCTTAATGTGAAGACCCTTCACTCCCAAGAACTGTAGAAAAGTTTTAGAGAACTATTAAAATATAACAGATAATAATGTGTGGAGGTAAATTTCCATTTCTTTGTTTCACGCTCTATACCGCATACTCTATCACCTAAGTCTTAGTAATATGATGCAGCCTGAAGAAGGAGAATGAATAAAGCAAATACATTTCTTTCTTTTTATCCTGTTTTCATTGTTTATCGAGGAAGTTTCTCAATACAGAAGAGGACAGCAGCGGGACCACCAGCAATGGCTGGAAGTTGTATCAAATCAGTATTCCTGTTACGCTGTCAGCCAGTAAACAGCTGCCTGTAACCTGTTATGCATAAAGACAGTTGAGGAATTCTGTAGCTAGCTAGCTAGATTGATTCATGGAAATTAGTCCCTGGCTTGATAGTAAAATATTCCAGCAGTTGAAAACTTCTGAGCAGGTTGAACTCATGTCAATTACACATCGTTTTATATGTAATGGGTTCTGAAAGGTCCAAATTGTGATATATCTACAATACAATCTAGGTAGCAGAATACATAATCCCTTCACTAATAGAAATGTAGGTTCTTCAGTCCCAATTTATGTCAATAGTGAAAATGAGTTTGTGGTCTTAACCCAGTGCCTGGCACATGCCCACTCCCATAACAAAAGTACTGCAGAGTGGAGCAAGGACAGCGGCCCAAAGCTGGCAAGGCAGTGATATTGTGCCGTGGTGGAGCTGTAGGACACTGATCATAGGTGTGGTGTTATAAATCAGAAATGGGGGTGGGTGTCAGAATGACAGAGAAAACAATAAAATTCATGTAATGTAAAAGTGGCATGTAGCTCCAAGTTCTTTTTTAATCATATTGTTTTAAATGTGGAATATATAGCCATTTTAAAAAGCTTTTTCTACCCCTAACTTATTTAGTAAACATTTAAAACATGCCACAAATTTTTCCCCTTAAAGGTACAGTATTGCATTGCCGATGGGTATGGATGAAAGGGACATGGGGCTCTTTATATTAGCTGGATTCTAGAAGCATCCCCCAGACACTGAACATTCAAAACATTTCTCTATTTTTTCTCTTAAACTGATTTCTCACTTGACAGCCTCATGTCACCCCAGTGTCACTACCTCTGTCAATCTTTGTCAGTTTTTCTCAGGCATAAGTAGAAAGAAAATTAAAAACTGTCCAAATACTTTGTTTTCAAAGATTGCAATGGAAATTATTTTTGCATTAAAGCCCCAAATGGGTTAAATATTAGCTGTAAAGCTCTTGCTCTAGTAAATGTGCCATCCAACCTCTTCCAACCTTTTGAGCCAGTGTGTTTACCCCATACACTGACACACATACACATACAATATGCATATCCATGTGTATGTGTGCATCTCTGTATTGCACTGGCTGAGACCATGTATGCAAAGTTCCATCTCAGGCAGATGTTTTACAGTTTAAACTAGAAGTTTATAATATAATGGAAAGAAGGCAAACTCTTAACTACATACAGGGCTGTGCAGTAGCAGACAACAGGGTTGTGCAGTAATTCAAACACAGTAGCGGGAATCAGAATATTTATGAGTTTATGTTTTCTAGCGGAAAGAAATATTTTCTTAAATAACCCAGGTGCATTGGGTTACATAGCTTTACATCATATGCAGTGTGTCAAACTTTCCACTGAAAATGAAAATTAGTCACTAGCAAAGCTTTTCAAAGCCTTCCCAATATAACCACAACTCAAGTCCTATACAACCTCCAGCTCACTCTGGTATACCAAAGACTATTTGCCTCCCATCTATTCTTTCTGTGTCTGAATTCAAGAGATGGGCTTGAGAAATCAGATTCAGATCTGATCTTCTCCAGAGTTGCTGAAAAGGGGGGAAAGACTATTTGAATTTGGGATCTGGTCTTTCAATTCACACTCAGCTTTAGTCTGAACTAGACTGCAACCCGGATGGGGGCTTAGATCATGTCATCTTATTTGTTAGTTGATTGCAAAGTACACTGTTGATTCTTATCAGAGCTGGTCAGAAAATGGCCAAGCATTCTCATTTTAAAAAAGACTGGGTTTTTTAAATTGTTGGGGTGCGGTTAGGGTGACCAGATGTCCCGATTTTATAGGGACAGTCCCGATTTTTGGGCCTTTTTCTTATATAGGCTCCTATTATCCCCCATCCTGATTTTTCACACTTGCTGTCTGGTCACCCTCGGTGCAGTGGGGGTGGGGGAATTCTAGTTTTTGGCTGAAATTGTTTTTAGCAGAAAAAACTACACATTTTGAATGAATTTTTTCATTTAAAAATCCATTCTTGAGAAAAATGTTTCTAATTCTCAATATATAAATAACAGTAAGTCTATAGTCTAACTGCATCCCTGCCACAAGCCCAGAGTGCTAGTTGCCAGAGTACCATATCTGAAAGAAGGATGATGCCTCCATTTCCCAGACTCCATGACATATAAAAACATTGTAGGATTACATCATACTGTAGACATCCTCCTCATCATGTTCCTATTACGCCTCTGGCATTTAGGGCAGTGACAAAGCTCCCACTCCTGTCTGTTTCTGGCAAGTCTTTCAATGATACTGTAGACAGCAATGTGGAAAAAAGTAAGTCTCATATTTAAACTTATTTGTTCTTAGGCCGCAAGCTAGCAAATCAGTGGGACTACCCGATGGTTAACGTTAAGCATGTGCTTAAGGGCATTGTACCAGGACCTTAGAATGTTGCAGCTTTGCATTTTAAAACTATAGAGCTGTCATCTATCTTAGGCTTGGTCTACACTCACCCCCCAAATCGAACTAAGGTACGCAACTTCAGCTACGTGAATAACGTAGCTGAAGTTTGAAGTACCTTAGTTTGATCTTACCTCGGTCCACACGCGGCAGGCAGGATCCCCCATCAACTCCACGGTACTCCTCTCGTCTAGCTGGAGTACCGCAGTCGACGGTGAGCACTTCCGGGTTCGACTTATCGCGTCCAGACAAGACACGATAAGTCGAACCCAGAACTTCGATTGCCAGCCGCCGAACTAGCGGCTGGGTGTAGACATACCCTTAGGTACTTATATGGCTCCATAATTTTACTGATGGGGAGCAGAGCATATAGAAGCTAAATGATTTGCTCAAGGTCATATAGGCTGTCTGTGTTGGAGCAAGGAATTGAACCCAGTTCTTATACCATGCCCATCATTGTAATACCATTGTCTTTTACACGTATTTAATCTAGGATGCTTTTATAGAGGAGGTAATACTTGGCCAATACCTCTCTCTTCCTGTTAGGGCATCAGAAGGATTCTGATGTCATTGCTGGAATTACCATATAATAAATTTGGGATTAATTTCTGAAATAACATTACAGTTCATAAACTTTTTTTTTTTCAATTTTCTGGTTTATAATGAAATTCCTGGAAGTACTATCTTCCTGAGGCAGGACTTCCTACACTGGATTGGCTTGTATGTTTAGGTAGATTCAAGTGTATTGTGTGCATTATATATCTTTCTAAATAAAATACATGTTCTTAAGTATATCTTCCTGAGAAGTAATAGTGAAACACTGTGGCTGATTGAATCAATCAGATGTGTTCTCCCTACTGAAAAGGAAGGAGGAACTGTAGCTATTTCCCAGACTTCCTTGCTTTGGAAAGTTGGTTGTCTTGTTAATTCAGGCAGGTATTAACCATCCAATAAATTCAGCATATACCTAGTTGTAAGCTGTCAGGATGTGACATAACATCATATAACGTGATACTACATGATACATAATGCCTTAAATTAAAAAAAAAAATCAATACATTTCTTTCAGAGAAATAGTAGGTAGCTAATCTGAATATTTGGGGTAATTGGCTCTGGGAAGAGAGAGGGATCATTATTTCAGATTCCCTAGTGAGTGTTAATTAGTCATATTGTTTGACACAGAGAACGCTGCTAGTACTGTTAAATCTATGATGACACATAGGCTTTTGGAGCACAGGTATTTTAAACCACCTTGACTGACTGACAGGTAGGTAATTCTATTCATAGTAGAGAATGCTCACGGAGTCAAAATGATGTTGTCTCAGAGGCACATGCGTTTTCTCATACTGGTCGTGTGAGCTTTTTGTTTAAAAAAAAAACTGCAGAGAGATCAACTTGCACTCTGACAGTAAAAATGCAGCAAGTCCTGTATTTGCAAATAGAGTGTACATACTTTATTTTAAGAACCAAGTAATAAAATGCCTGTGTAACTCTTAGTCAACTGGTAATCAACAGGTATAAATAAAGGCACTCTGTAATGAGAAAGTGGTTGTGGAAAGTACTGCATTAGTGTTTGTAAATTTCAGATCAATTTTCTTATTTCATTTAAATGTTTGCAAAACCCTATTCTCACAAACACTGGTTATTGTTATTTTTAAAATGAGAATTATAGACTTTTATAAAGAAAATGTAGTAAGACTTTCCTGAGGTATAATCAAATGAGTATGTGATACTCAATAGAACAATGATTAGAAAAAATACATAAAAAATTATTAATTAGAATGGGTCATTTTTATTCCTGCTGTGACGTCACTGACCATTGGAGTTGCACCATTGATAGACTTGTGCATGCACTCGATAAGGCACTAGGCTGGTCACCAGAAGACATAGGTTCTAATCTAGGCATGTAATTAACTCTTTCTATACCCCATTTTCCTCATCTGTAATATGGGGAGAAATAATGCTTACTTACCTTTTCAAGCACTGTGAAGCCTTCAGGTGAAAAACATAGTATAAGTGCTAACATTGTTATTATTACTATCATTTGTAGCACAAAATTAGTATAGATAATCAAGAATATCCTAGTCAACTCTGGGTGAATAGTGAGATTCTGTCTTTGGGCACCACTTGTCAAAGCTATTATATTGTACATGAAAATAACATATAGCTGGAACCCATAGTCCATAATATGCAGAAATATAGAAAATGGAAAAATACACAATTGAAATTATAGCCTTGTAATGGCATCTTAAACAGACATCTGCCATGATTAAGCATATGATGAAAAGAAGTTGCTCCATACTTCTACATAGGAGGATTTTAACTACTGATAGGTAGAAACTCAAAATGTTTGGCACTCTGAGGTATTACAAATGAACATCTAAATGTTGGGATGCTTTGGAATTTTTTTCCAAACAATCTGGGCATCTTGAGTTTGAAATAATGAACCAGAAATCTCATGTGATTAGACTTCCTTGTGAGACTTTCTGCATGTCTGTTTATGTTCCCCACTTGAAATACTATGAGAACAAATTTCCAGTGACATCCTTGGAAAGAGGATTAGGCCAAGTCCATGTGTGTATTACTCTCCTCTTGATGCACATGAGAAACCCATGTTACTGTCATGTGGAGTTAGGCACATGCATCAAGAGAAGATATGTGTATATACTGGTCATTTTAAGCCATTTTCATAATACTTAGCACTTACATTATATGGCATTTAACATCTTCAAGGCACCGTACAGGCATAAACTAATGAATACTGACAACATCCCTCTGAGGTAAGTGAGTACGATCATCACCATTTTACAGGTGACTCAGAAGGCCAACTTCATAGTGAGTTACACCTGGGATGTTGTTGGCCAGACTCGTTAAGCATCATAAAGAATTTAAAACAAGTCATCTCAGCAAGATAGCCACAGAGTTAGAATTAGAACTCAGGATTTCCTCTCTCCCACCCTAGTTCTAGAGACCATATTACCTGAATGATTATTAAGCAACACTTGGCCAAACATACAGCTGTCATGAGCAGTTGCAATTCCTTTGAAGGCGACAGAGTTGCACTTGCTTACACCAGTGTTGAATTTGCTCCAATGACTGTCTCAAAAGTTGTTTCACACAAAAATTCTTCACACTTGATTAAACAGAAATAAAATCTCATTTGCTTGGCAGCACGTTGTTCCTTTAGGAATGCATGTTTACATTTCACTAAATTACACAAATACACAGTGCTTTTTGGACAGCTGAAGACATATTAATATTGAACTGCAGACAACCACATGTTGATAATGAGCCCATTTTGTGTCTTGGCTCATGGCAAAGAATGTGGAAATGCCTTGTTCTGAGTTATTCTTCCTTCTGACAGTACTGATACACTGCCGCAGGCACTCTGAAAATAATAGCATAAGGTTAACTGACAATTGCATGTGTATTTACACTGATATCCTGATATTATCATGTTGTTAAAGAGGGGGGAAAAACCTAGGGATAGAATATGCAACTAAATAAACTTCCAGTTGGTGAGAACAAGTAAGAGACAGAACAGACATAGCCCTTAAACTACTCTAATGGCCTTCATATTCAGCACATGCAATTTTCAAAATCTCAGAGAGTCCTGAGAGAGGGACAAAAACAATACAGAAGCAGTGAAAAGCAATAAAGCCTCCACCCTGCATACCTTGCACACCTAAAATTCCCATCAGCTTCAGTGGAAGCTCTGAGTGTGCAGGTAATGCAGGATTGGATCCTACAGAGCAAGCAGAAGAGGCAAGGATTGGGTCCAATTAAAAAACAGAGCTATTTCTGACAACTGTAACTATGTAGGTGTATTCCCCTGCAAGTTACAAAATACTCGTTAGAAAACAGAGTGGTGTTGCAGTACTTACAGGTTTAACCTGCTTACTTACCTTTCAGGCTGTCAACAGACCTCTCTGTGGGACAGCTAGAAGTCATAGTGATAGTGTATAATACACAATCACTGAGTTTGTATATCCAGGGGATTCAGGAAGTGCATAAATAAGCTGCTTCTAGACCTCTTGAAGGTCATAATCAGTATTATTAAGCAAGGAGTTGTCACATGTGATGTAAAAAAGTCTGAATAAATTTCAAATTGTCTTTATATCCTATATAAAGCTCAGCATTTGCACCATTCCTTGTTAATCAAAAAACCCCAACACAAGCCTTTGGTGCTTTTTTTTTATGCTCTCCTGCTGCCCAAACTATACCCCATTAAAATTCACAACTCTGGTGACATTATCATCAGCCCACTTCTCTCTGTAGCTTTAAACCTTTGGTACCTACATTACATTTGGAGTTAAACACAGTCTCTTGACTGTGCTTAGAAAACATGTCTTCATTTTGTGTTTGTGCTAGGATTTTCTAGTGAATACTGCCCAGGGTGTTCGTAAAGTTATAACTGCATCTCCGTGAGTCTGGCATTTATTACCTTTAGTAGAACCGTAAAATATACTTTTCTCCTTTGACTGCTTCTGCTGACATGCTACATAAAACAAGGCTTGAATGTTACCTTTAAATTAATTAGCAACTTTTTAGATTAGAATGACAGACTCTGGACTCATTAAAGCCAGTTTAGTTCATTAAAAAGTTTTAGTTACTTGTCCTGCCTTTTATAAGCAAAATCCAGCATCTAAGAAAAATATTCTGAAGCTAGGGATTACTATCTGGAGATTTTAAGTAGCTTCATGGTTTTAGTGTTGATCACTAGTGTGATTTCTGGGAAAGTACACCATATCTAACCTTTTCACTAGTCTGTCTTGCTGCCTAACTTTATATATATTTTTACTCAGTAATTTCTTAGCTGACAAAAACAATTTCCTAAAAGCTATGTTACTATGTATAATTTGTTATACATCAGTAATTCAACTTGTCATGTTGTCCAATAGAAATATTACCAGAAGGCAATCCACCAGTTTCAGTCACTGTCACTGGAGTTTAAGCAACAACCTGGCATTTGAGAAACTGGGGTCTGCTATAAAATCCACATCAGCTGGTGGGGGCAGCTTGCCACAACATGTCACCTTAGGTGGTGGAGTCGGTCTGGACCTTCTGAATTGTTTCTTACTGAGAGTAAAGGGAAATGCAGAGGACTGGTACAAATGTACACCACTGACTTGGCATATTGAACAAGATGTTGTGTTGCTACCAGAATAGAGCAAAGCCCCTAACAATTAACACCATTGATCCTTATATAAGTATATGCAGACACAAGGGAATGATGGTAATACTGGAACAGCAACTGCAACAGGGATTTATGGCATTACACTCAGTTTTTATTCAGCTACACCATTAATAAGGGCCAAAGAGGATTATTTTTAAAGCAAAGAACTGGTAAAAATTTCAACACTTTCCTGCAAAATTTTGTTTGCTAATTTCATCATTATCTTGTTCAATACTTTTAAAAATTAATATTACATGTACTATAAAGTGATCATTTCCCCACTTTATAGCAATGTAGCCATGTTTGTCTCATTAGCATTCATTACAGAACATGGAATAATAGCACTTCTGCTCTTCCAGAAGAAAGCATACAAATGGTTTCTGTTTCTTACATTTTTCTTTTTTCAAATCCTTTTTGAATTTTAAATTGAACAATATTTTCATTAAAAACTATCATTAGAGCACAGTGATATATAGTCATTAATCATCTTAAAATTGTCAATTATTAATCGTTGTACCTATTTATAGCATATATAGTAAATACTAAATGTAGTCAACAAGTAGTTTTTGAAAAATTAAATACTTCATTGTGGAAGCACTGGTTGTAACTCTCACATTTACAGGGCTAGCTGTACCTCATCCCCATATTCACTAAGTGCATCCTCTCAGGTGTTAGGCCTCTTCCCTTCACATCTGCCGGGGCAGAATCCCATGATTCTCCCATTCTAGGACCCTCCTACTCCCCGGGCTTCAGTACCCTATACACCAATTGTGCTTACCCAGAAAGTTCGACTGGGTTCGGTACCTGCGATCCTTCCCTTCGGAAGCTTGTGACCAGGTGATCAGACAGCTATCTCAAATCAAAGTGTAGTTTAATCTTAAGAGAAGGGAGCAACCATAACATAAGAGAAAAAGAATTTTAAAACAATAAAAATATCTATATGCATGCCTATCTTACACTAAGCCCTACCACCTGTGGTAGTGGGCCAGGCGGGTTTTTCTTCTTCAGACCCTCAAGCAGAACCAATCTCTGTGTCTGTCTGGTCTCCTTTTAATTATTTAGTGTCCTTTTGATCTTTTGGCTTCCAGCCCTGGCCAAACCAGGTTTATAATCCAAGACTTTTGCTGGAGCCAGGAAGTAGCATCCTCCTAGTTAACAGCTCAGAGATTGTCTCTTAATGAGCACTGTCATCTTCACCGGGGAGATTACTTATCTAGAACCATTGGTGTTGCCTTCTAGCTAGTTTCCTAGCAGCCCTGCTATTAAACATATTAAATTATATTAAACCAATATAGCCATACAGTAATTATCCCAATAACCAGATCACATACAGGTTGCATAAATTATCACAAATCAGCCCCATATTCTTCACACTGACTCCATAGTTAAGGTTGTGTTGAATTTTTTCATGTAAAGTAAGGATTCAAACTCTTGGTTTGTATGAAGAATACAGCAACACACAATTTCTGAGTAGAGATGGAGTTTTCAGATGATTTTCAAGCAAAGGTTTTAGTGAATTTACAAGTTAAAATTTATATTAGTCCCTTTAATAATTTTGTTTTGAGAGTCTCATCTTTTCACATTTTTCTGTATCTAAAAACTGCATTTTACTAAACCATTTAATAAATGTAAAACTCATTGAAGAAAGTAGGTAGTAAGTAAGTGAAGCTATTTAATAATTGTCATGATAGTCAAGGTCAAGTTAATAGCTCATGTAATTCTTAAATAGGTGACATCAGAGGCAATTTAACCAATCATCACCATTATTCACCAGTGAATTTGCATGGTGCAGTTCTGTTGGTTGAAATTAATCAGTGGATCGAGGGGGACTGTACTCATGTTTCAAAATATCTCATTGGTAGATTTGATAATTTATGCATAAACCAAAAGAGGCTCCATGCACCTGTGTCTGTGGCATTGGGCTTTATCCTCCTCCCAACATCGCTAAAATGCTGTCTCCTCAGAAAGAAGAACAGGAGTACTTGTGGCACCTTAGAGACTAACAAATTTATTTATTTAAATGCTCTAATAAATTTGTTAGTCTCTAAGGTGCCACAAGTACTCCTGTTCTTCTTTTTGCGGATACAGACTAACACGGCTGCTACTCTGAAACCTGTCTCCTCAGAGGCAGCAGAGTGCAAATGATGATGAAATGGAGTGTCAGGGGGCATGTGGTGTTATACCTTCAGCACTCAGTAGCAAAGCTTCTTAGCTTCAGTGTCTCTTGACACTCTGATGACCCTCTTCATTTCATGCCCGGACCTGAAAATTTCCCCCAACTGTCCCTAAAAAGAGGAGTTAAATCAGGACCATCTGACAACTCGGGGACAGCTATATTCTTTATTTGCAGAGCTGCAGGGTGAAGACCTCAGGGGAAGGAAAGAGCCCAGAAATATTTATTTATGAGATTACATATGGATTTCCCTTTCCAAGGCACAATTTCTTTAGAATTGTTGCCCTGACTTTCTCCCCTTTCACTCCCTTCAGCTTAGTGCATTAAGTCAAGGTGCCCATACAGACAAAGAGCTCGCTTTTGCCCTCCTTCTGTGACCTAGACATTAGAAGGCGAGACCTGCAGTAGTACGCAGCCTGGCCACTCTCCTGCCACTTGCTCTGACTGAGCAAGCACTGCCATCTATCTGCACTCAGGGGATATGCCCTCTTACCCCTTTCAGCTGGTCTGCTGGAAAAGATTGGACAGTCACCACAGAGTGAACTCAGCTGCCTAAACTCATAACAGCAACTAGTCCCAGTGAGAAGCCTCTACCTGTTACCCTCATGGGGAATATGAAAGGGAGTTCACTGCACAGAGCTGAGGCCCCACCTGCTATTTTTATTTCCAGTCTCTTTTATGTTAGACCTGAAAGAAGAGGGACTGAGAGTGAAATTTCATACTTAATGATTCCAATAGAATTTTGTTTTCAGTTCACATTAATTTCAGTCTCACTCATGGAATTCCTAGAGAATTGTTCTGTGTCTGTGGGGGCGTGGATTTTCCTAGCTCCATTCTCCTTACTTGTCAAAGATCTGATGTCTTTGTAAGGGCAGAATCTAGCTCTCTTCAGGCTGGAAGATGTCCTAATTTAATGCCCTGCAGGAGACCCATCCAATCTGGATGTTGGATGAAGAGATATAGTACGAGAGCAGCAGATTCCTACCCAAAATCTTAGAATTACTCAAGGCTCCCACTCTTTCTGCTGCAATCCCTCCCGACCAAACTCCAAGACTTCAAAACATACATCCTCTCTTGGAACCAGAGTAGATGGAACACCAGTGTTTTCTTTATCATCCCTTTTTTATATTGTGTCTATGCCAAACTTTCATAATCTGCTCCTGAGTCACTCAAAACCAACAACATTTCCACACTACCCTAAAAGAAAGAGATTATTTTAAGCATTTCAAGTACAAATTGCCATTTATAAATAAAGGCTATTAATATTTGAAAGAAAATAAGTGTCACTTCATAAACTCCTGATTCCCTAATACTAAATACACTAGGACATAGGAAACACTGCTCAGCTTATTAGCTACACTGTTTTAGGGATTTTTCTGAGCTTGTTTCCTTGTTCACACCTTCACCTTTGCACAGACACATACACATAGACACACACTTGTTCTTCACTGAGCCTCCCAGCTCAGTTCATACAGCACTGGAAGAGGACCCTATCTGTTCTCTAGGATTTTTGTGAGTTCTCCTTATTTTCTTCCAGTGTTGCCTCTTGAATCTCTTCCCCTTGTCTTTCCATACACTCAAGATCTTGTACTCAGCTGCTCTATTCCCGCTAGAAGCCTCGGGAGAGGAAGGCCTACCACACATCTCCCACTCAGTTACTGTGCTGATGTTAGTGCTGACTTCATTTTGCTTCAGCATGGCAGGGGAGAGCACAGGCCACTGGCTGCAGGGAGGTGGGAGATCACCCTGCAGGACCCCCTGTTTCCACCTCTCAGAGATTGGCTTAATCTCTAAGAGATTGCCAACATGGCAGTGAGTCTGCACCTGACCTAGAAAGTGCAAGGGCAGGACCTGCCCCAGAAACACCCCAGGGCCCTGCCCGTCCACGCCAGGCGCAGGTAGACTCAGCCCAGCAGGATCCAAGTGTGGAGGGGCTTAATGTGTGGGGATCCACAAATTAAGGTGCAGGGTGAGAGGTTTCTGTAGGGGGCAATCTGGGTGTGGGTAACTCAGTGGGGATTCCACATGTGGGGGTATCTGGATGCACAGGTACTCATTGGGGGCTTTTGGGTGCAGGGGAAATGGGACTCTTGAGGGGGATCCAGGTGAAGGTGGTTGGGGTTCAGTGGGGGGGGTCTGGTGTGGGGAAGTGGAGTTTGGTGTGGTGGGAATCTAGGTGTTGCTGGTTGGGGCTCAGTGCAGTGAGGGTCTGGGTTCAGGGGGCTTGATGGGGCGATCCTGGTGCAAGGGGTTGGGGCTCATTGGGCTGGGGTTCAAGTGCAGGGGACTCAGCGGAGGGTGGTCTAGGTGCGGGGGTGGGGTTTGGATGCAGGGGGTGGGGCTTGGAAGGGGAGCTAAGTGCAGGGGGGTCCAGATGTGGGGGGTGAGGCTTGGCAGGATGGGGGCTATAGATGCAGGGGTCTTGGTGGGGTGGTCTGAGTGTGGGGGTTGAGGATTGGTGAGAGGGTCTGGGGATGGCTGGGTCCAGATGCACAGGGTTGGGTGGACAGGGGAGTAGCTCCACTTCCTCCATGGCTGAGCAGTGATAGGGAAGCAGGGTGTGTGGGTGGGCGGAGCTCCCTGCCACTGGGAGAGGTTTCTGGGAGTGGGTGTGACCGAGCCCTGGTCACTCCTTGCAGGGGAAGAGCAAGTCCCTACTCCCCTGCCCCCAGCCCAGCCGGGACTAGCAGTTGAGCCCAGCAAAGGATAGGAGCCACTGGCTGGGGCCTCCCCAGGGCTGCCCCTCCACATCCTCCCCCCGGCAGTGATTTACCTTTCTGCCAGCTGCTCCAGGGTGCCTGAAACAATAAGCCCATGCTGCTGGGGAGGGGCACATGACCACTCTTGTGGCTTCCCTTTGCTTCCCCATCAGAAAGCCATTTTTCTGTGAGGAAACAAAAAAATCTGTGGGTGACAGGAATTCTGCACCAGTCAGTAATGATGGGATGAGTCAGTGTGTTGATTACAGCTGAGAGAGAGCTAGTGAACTGTAACATATGGGGACCTAATATATATTCTTTAAAAAGTTAAACTGAGAATAATTAATACACAGAATGCTCCTTTTTCTCTTGCCAACTGAGGCATTCAGCACAAAACTCCGCAATTATTTCATTTTTTAAAAAATATTTAAGGGTTACCTCTCTCTTTCTCTCTCTCTGTCTCTCTCTCACTCGTATGCTATGCTTGGTTGTAAAAAAAAAGACAGTAGTGACAGCTTAGTGTGACTATTTTTTATTTGTTTTTTTAAACAAAGATGGCCTCAAGCTGCAATATTTGGATCTTAACAACCACAGATCAGACACAAATCAACTAGGCTTTGGTTGGGCCTATTATGAAGTAGAATTTGGGTCCAAGATTCAGATTTACATTTTCAGAAGCTACAAAGTAAAAGGGTTTCTGAACACAAGATTTCAGTTTAAGCCAATCTCTGGTTTTTGTAGGCATTGTAAAAACAGTTTTTTTCAGAGGGGCCAGAGACGCTGGGTCAGGTCCTCTCCTAGGGTAAATGGTCATAGCTCCATTTCATTCAGTGAAACTGTGACAATTTACAACTGTGGAAGAATTTCCCCATTGTATATAGCCAAGTAAAGTTCATGTTCAGGGTATCCAGAGTTTCCACTCACTCAGGAGTTGGACATTTTACATTCCAGGCCCCTTAAGGTGATACCATGTCCATTACTGCTTTTCCAGAGATACTGCATCTTTAGTCCTGGTACTCCTAGAATTGACTAGTCAGTGCCAGAAATGATGATTTCTTGCTACAGAAGAGACATTTTAGTTGTTCAGAGGCATGGTAAATAAAAAGAGAGAAGAGTATATTTATACGGCAGCTTGATGGCCTCTTTATTAACGAATCCTCTGGGTGCCTTTTGGGTCAGACTGCTTTGGGGCTGGATACGCTGCCTTTTTTCTCCTTGATACTGTTTACATATTATTCCTTAAATAATGGAGTTATGCACATGTATATCCCCCCAGAAGGCAGGTGTTTTGGCTACGTGCCATTCATCAGCAAGAATATTCAAAACGTATATGTGTACACTAGTATCTGCGCAGGTTTTCACTGACCACATACTTGAAGAAGGATTTTTAAACAAGGACTGAGTTTTCTGTTTCTTTCTTTCTTCTTTTTTTTTAAACCATGTAATGGAACAGCACAAGTCTTAATTAACTGCATTCCTTTCACAGCATTCAGCATGGAGCAGTTGGCATCACTTTACAGGAAATGGAGAAAGTGGCTGGTTTAACAGCACAGTGTTGGTGAATTACCTCAGCACAGTGAATTCCTGCTAATTTTGTTAGCTCTTCTACTTTCAAAACTGCTGCTTTAAATCTCCTGCTAAGGATGCCCCAGCTCAAAAGAACCATATTCTGGATTTTCTCATTCCTAGGGGAGAAGAATCAAATACAGATTTAGTCCTGCACATCGTCACCATTGTCACCTTGTAGGCATAAAATTCTTGAAGGTTAATCACAGGGACATAGTTATCACCACAGTGTCACTAAAGAAGTTAAGAATTGCGGAACTTGTTTCTTTATAGGTCACGGTCCATTTCCATGCACACGTATTTGTATTCACAAAATCCACTTGTGTGAAAATTGCAAAATTGCACATGCAAAGTGGATGTTGTGCACAAACAATACTCTAGGCCCGATTCAAAGCCCACTGAAGTTAGGGATAGTCTTTTCACTGATTTCAATGGGCTCTGAATTAGCTCTTTCTGTACTTGGGGTTATGTGACCAGAGAATAGCCATAATGCAATGTACTCTGACCATACCCCCTTCCTACTTCTAACACCAAAGAGTGGGGGCAGTCCTGGTATAGACCCCTTATGCCTGTTGTACATTGGCTCTTGTTGAAATATGGTTGCAAGTATGTTCATATGGCTTTTGCTCATGCAAGTATAATGCACAAAATGAGCATGGATAATTACTTACCGCTATCCACTAGAAGTAATTTAGAGCAGGGCAGAAGGCAAGTTGCTGGAGCAGTGAGCAGAAGTCCACCTGCCACCCCTAGGGAACTCCGCTGTCTAGTGGATTATTTCATTCTCTAGGGCTGTCAAGCCAGTTTCTTTTGCCAGCACTAAATTCACTTTAAAATTAGTGGGACCAGTTTCTGTACTACATTAATATTTGAGGTAGAACTGACCAGGAAAGTTCTGGAGTGTTTTCATCTTCAATCACTATGATAGTGGATTCACTACTGTGACTCTGGAGCCAGCCTGTTTTAAAGAGGAAGGGTGCTCAGATCTGGGGGGTTGGTTCTGGCTCCTCTATGGTCATCACCCTGAGAGGCTGAGAACATCAATGAAGAAAATGTCTTTATTTACAGGGTCCATAGTAAATTTGGCCAGGTCTACGGTAGGAGCTCTGTACCCCTATAGCTATACTAGCTGGCAAAGCACTCATAGTGTGGGCACAGCTTATAGCTGGCAAAACTGTGCTTTTGCCAATGTAGCTCATTCCAGCCCTTCCACCCTGAACAAAACAAACTATCTTGGCAAAAGCATAGTTTTGATGGTCTAACATCGGGTTTCGGAAATTATATGGAGGGTCAGTTAGGGGAGGGAGCATGGCCTGGCCCCACCCCATATCCATCTCCCCCCCTCCCCGCTTCTCACCCCCTGGCGGCCCCCCTGGGACTCCTGTCCCATCCAAACCACCCTGTTCCCTGACTGCCCCCTGCTGCCCCATCCAACCCCTCCCTCCTTCCTGACTTCCCCACTCCCCGGAACCCCTACCCCCATTCAACCCCCCGTTCTCTGCCCTCTGACCGCCCTGCCCCCTGACCACTCCCCCGAACTCCCTTGCCCTCTATCCAACCCCCCCGCTCCCTTACTGCCTGGAGCACCGGTGGCTGGCAGCGCTACAGCCACGCTGCGCAGCACAGAGCACCAGGTCAGGCTGGGCTCTGCAGCTGCACTGTCCCAGGAGCTTGCAGCCCCGCCACCCAGAGCATTGCGCCAGTGGCGGGGCAAGCTGAGGCTGCGTGAGAGGGGGAACAACAGGGGAGGGGCCGGTGGCTAGCCTCCCGGGGTAGGAGCTCAGGGGCCAGGCAGAGGGGTCCGGCAGGCTGGATGTGGCCCATGGGCCATAGTTTGCCCACCTCTGTTCTATCTGGTGTCAGTTTCTTTTATTTCCTGCCCTTTTCCAGAACAGGTGTATTTTACTAACTTGAAAGCACAAGCATGCTTGATTGCAAATATTAGACTTACTTCAATTTATCACCAAACTAAAAGAAATCAATATGAACACAACCTCCTTCTTTGTCTAACAGGGTTGCCCATGAGGTAAACATTGTCATTAAAAGTTTACAATATTTTGTCCAAAGCTGCATTACTTACAGTTGACTTCCCTTTTACAGACACAACTTCATTTAACCACAGTTGTTGTTTTAATCTAGTTCTTATTTTTCCCACTACTGTATCTGGCAACATAAAATATAGATATGAAATATTAAGATACTATATATGGGGTGGCCACCCTGAGCCTGACAAGGAGCCAGAATTTACCATTGTACATTGCCAAAGAGCCACAGTAATACGTCAGCAGCCCCCCATCAGCTCCTGCCTCCCGCTCCCAGCAACTCCCACCCACCGGCAGCCCCGCCAATCAGTGCCTCCCCCTCTCTCCTCACACCTCCCAATCACCTATTTCATGGCATGCAGGAGGCTCTTGGGAGGAGGGGAAGGAGCGAGGGCACTGCAGGCTCAGGGGAGGGTGTGGGAAGGGGTGGAGTGGGGGCAGGGCTTGAGCAGTGAGCACCCCCCAGCACATTGGAAAGTTGGCGTCTGTAGCTCCAGCCCCAGAATCGGTGCCTATATAAGGAGCCCATATTAACTTCTGAAGAGCCGCATGTGGCTCTGGAGCCACAGCTTGGCCAGCCCTGTACTATATTAATTGATGCATTCACAGACAAGGGGAAAGGGAAGTCTCTTCACCTGCATCAATGGTGCTCTCTTGTGAAAGGCTTCAGAAATGTGAGTTTCCCTGGACTATTTGGAAAGTCTGAAGAACCCTTTCTCTTAGACTTTGAGGATTTTATTCTCTTAGCCCTCTGTTCTATCTTTTCTAAAAGGCCTTGATGCCTACGCAATTCTTAAATATAATACTTGTAATTTTGAAAGAGGATAACAGTAGGGATGTGTTAAACCATTAAATATTCACTTTTATTAAGGGTTCATAGGAAGAAATGCTTCACTCTGTTCTGCAATCGTGCAGTCTAACAGAGTTGTTAGTCAAACTAGAGTGAATGATGTAGATCCCTGGATTGGAATAATTACATGGTGATACATAACATGAAATATCAAAAAGGGAGATTTAATACACAAGCCTTAAATATTTGGTACAGATGCTGCAATAAGAATTCTAACTTTTAAATATGATAATTTTCTTCTTCTGCCTCCTCCTTTTCCCTATCTGGAGTAGTAATGGTAGCTCTTGGGTAGAAGTCATAGGGATGATTTTCATATTTGACACACCTTTGTAATAGTCTATCATCCATAATATGCTATCTCATTCCAGAAATGAATTTTTCCTCTGTGCCTTCTCAGAGTGCTCCCCTGGACACAACATCATGTTTTCCAAGTAGTAACACATAGCTGGCCTTATGCCTGGATTTTCAATGCTATTTTGGCCTGGCTGCTTTATCTCACTGGGGTGATTATTTCTGACCCATTTCATTCTCTAACCCTTTTTCTTTGTCTTTTCTGGGATGGAAGCCAATACTCATGACCACATGTAAGGCGTGCTTGTTGTAGCAGGATTCAACTATCAAGCTTTGAAATGTAAATTTTTCTCAGCACCAGTGGTAACAGTACCTGCATCTATATCTGCATTACTGGTAAGCTTGTCCCCGGGTTTCATAACTGGCCATGTTGCTGTTGTGGAGGCTGTGGAACTTATCTGTGGGGTTGGTGTATGGTGAAGTTGCTGATTATCTCTTGTGTTTGCCATTTTCTTTGACATCTTTGGGATTTGCGGAATTAGGTCATAGAATCTATGTCACATTTAAGAATAACATTTTATTTATTTTTAGCTGCAATTAGATATAGGTGTCTATGTTTTGACCCATCTCGTAGTGCAAGGCTTTCCACTATTGATTTTCTTACAGGTCAGTACTGAACTCTTCAGCTACTAAAATAAAGTGTTTTATTTTAATGTAAGAAATCCATTAATATTTTTCTTTTCTCATCTGAGATTATGAAAGGAGCAGAAATCACTTCTTTATAGCCAATTTTCTAGAATCAGGAATGACTTCCCCATCACTGGCAATTTTAAAACCAAGATTGGATGATTTTTCCAGAAAATCTGGTCTAGGAATTATTTTGGGGAAGTTCTATGGCCCGTGTTATACAGGAGGTCAGACTAGATGATCACAATGGTTCCTTCTGGCATTGGAATCTATGAATCTAAATACAATATTGTGAACTTTTTACTGTAGTTTTTCATCTCTTCATTACAAAACATTTTTCCTACAGTAAGTATACTGTATTTCCATATAATAGTGAACAAATGGTTCAAATACAGGAAACATATGCTGCCTATCAGAGGCCCATATCTGAGACATTACAGAGGGATTGCAAAGGATCATCCGGACCTCTGACTACTACCTCATGCTACTCATCCTTGTGGGTACTAATGAGACTGTGAGGTCTGACCCTGCACAGTTCAGATGTGACTACAGGGCTCTAGGAGTGAGGGTGAAGGAGTTGGGGGCACAGGTGGTGTTCTCATTGATCCTTCTGGTCAAGAGTAGGGGCTCAGGCAGAGAAAGACACATCCTGGAGATGAATGCATAGCAGCACGGATGGTGTTGCCAGAAGGGCTTCGGTTTGTTCAGGAAGGACAGGCTGGAAAAAGAGATTAGGTGCTGCCTTGTATATCAAAGATGTATACACTTGCACTGAGGCTGAGACAGAAATGGCAGGCAGCCTGTTGAAAATCTTTGGGTAAGGAGAAAAGGGATAAAAAACAAGGCTGATATCATGACAGATGTCTACTATAGACCATCTAACCAGGAAGAATAGGTAAATGAGGCTTTTTTTTTTAAACAACTAACAAAATAATCCAAAACACAGGACTTTGTAGCGATGGGGGACTTCAACTAACTGCACATCTGTTGGGAAAACAATGCAGCAGAGAACAGATTATCCAACAAGTTCATGGAATGCATTATAGACAACTTTTTATTACAAAATGTGGAAAAAGCAACTAGAGGAGAGGCTTCTCTAGATCTGATTCTGACAAACAGGGAGGTTGAGAATTTGAAGTGGAAGGCAGCTTGGGTGAAAGTGATCATGAAATGATAGAGTTCATGAGTCTAAGAAATGGTAGGAGAGAAAACAGCATTATAAAGACAATGAACTTCAAGAAGGCAGACTTTAGCACACTGGTACGTAAGATCCTGTGGGAAGAAATCTAAGGGAAAAGAGTTCAGGAGAGTTGGCAATTTTTCAAAGAAACATTATTGAGGGCACAAGAGCAAACTATCCCAATGCGTAGGAAAGATTGAAAGTATGGCTTACCCAGGAGATCTTCAATGACCTGAAACTCCGAGTCATACAAAAAGTGGAAACTAGGTCAATTTATGAAGGATGAATATAAAAAAAGTCAGCAAAATGGGCAATCTCCATTGAACAATTTAATATAAAAACACAAATAATGGGACAAATAAAAATCCTGATTATTTTACTAATAAGGCAATGGGACTTCTCCTGTGAGTAGGAAGAACAAGATTTCACCTAACATATTGAAAAGGAATACAAAAGAAAAGGAAAATACATAAAGCAGATGCTTCTCAGATGATTTTTTCATTCTCAAATGTTTGTAGTCATAGTGATCACAAAGAACAGGAGGAGAGTAGCTTACTAAAAATATTCATTAGTGTATCTAAAGTGATATTGTGTTATCCACATGATAAGCAGAGTTTCAATGAATGAAACTCCTCTCCAATCTTTCCAGAAGCAATCTTGTGATTAATAGATCTGAGTGCACACAGCAACTAGAAACTTGGGTGAGCTTCAGTGTTGCGCCTCTAAAACTGAGGGGCAGGCTAAGGTGACCGTAACCCACCTTTGTGCCCTCTGTATTCTTGTCTGCTCTAGGGGCTGGAGCCCTGGAGGGCTGCCTCAGTTATGGCAGCCTGTCACCAGCAGCATGTGGGCAGTCACACATGCTGTGGTTCCACCACTTTTTATGCTGACATGACCCTCCATCTCTCTGTGGCTGTTTCCCTCAGCTTCTGCACAAGGAGATTGCTCACCTGGACAAATCTGGCTTTTAGGGTCCCTTTCTGCCCTTCTTGCCCTTTGCGTGTAATCCATCAATTGGGATATATGTGAAAAGTTTTTATAATAGCAGACATTTTACTAATTGCATATCTCTCTATTAGAAAAATGTTTAGTAATCCAGTGAAGAAAACTAAAGTATTATCCCTTCAAATCTAAGCAATGCTAAAAATATTTAGCAATTCCAGACAACAAAAACAAATCAAATCCACAAAATAGAATATATGTATGCTCAGCAATGTTTGGGAAATAAAAGGCTACTAAATGCAATTGCAAAACAATTTTAATCGGATACCTCTTTAGGTCTATCACTTGTTTGATAAATTTCAGATGGCACTGCAGTTTAATTACATCAACATAAAGATGCTTAATTGAAGTTGCAGGAAGATAGCAATTTGCATTGCCCATAATTTCTTAAGTTGCCAAGCATTTGGCATGTCAATCAATAGAACGTGATGCCTGACTATTTGAAATTGATCATAAATCACTTAGTATTGACTATTACACCATATCCTCAACACAACACTGTGTTACAGCTGAAGTCAGTTAGTTGGCCAGGAAAGTGGATATGTATATGTCCCTTTACAGTGCTATATACATATGATTAATATAATAATAAAAATAAAACATAGAGCATCTCCATATATTTTGCTGTCATTATGCTGTTTTCTATGCTCACATGTCATTCAATGATTCTTTCAATGGTCATAAGCAAAATACAATTAATATTATAAGCAAAAATGTAGTAATGTATGGATGTTTCCTTGTGTCCTTATTCCACTTTGGTAAGTGGCAGACACCATCGACTTGGACAACTTAATGTACCATTTTTACACACCCACACACAATACATCATTTGAAAGCTTATTATATCCTCTTTAAGATGAGGTATGGTGTGGAGCTGTCAAATGGTGCCATTATCATAGGAATGGGTATAAACAATGACACCATCAACACATTAAATGACCACATTGAACTATTTGCACTCATTTGTTAGCTTAATAACTCTGTGTATTAGTTCAAGACATAAAATTGGATTTCTGTTGTGACCTCAAAGCATCACAACAATAATCTAAGGGATAAAACAAAATCAAATAGTAAATTTGTACAGGTATCCCTGAAATGTAATAGCTCTGGTGACATTTCGAGTCAACATCATCATCATCATCATCTTGGCCATCATTATGATCTCTGAGAGTGCGTGGTTTACCACAGTCTTCATTGCCTTGGCATGTACAGAGTTCTGTGCAGGGAAAATTGTTCTGACCACAGACATAGTTGATTGCACAGTGACCCCTAATAGTACAAGCATAAGTAAGGTTTTGTAAAAGCTCAGATGCCCTGGAGCAAAGCCCCACAGGCTTTGAACCAAGGCCTGTAGAGCTGCCAGGCAGATACCATCTCCAGGCTGCCACCCTGCAGCCCCTGTAACCAGTCTGACCTCTACTTCCCATGACCCACTGTGGACAGAGACCATGGGAAGTTCCACCTCAAGGGTTTCACAGGCAGCAGCCCCAGGGCTCCTGATTGGCTCCCTGTCCTATATAAACCCAAGAGGCATTCCAGAAAGTGTCCAGGCAACAGTGTGGATTGTCTGTAGCTCCCCGACCATTCCTGTTCTATGCTCTGGAACTCCTGGCTTGACCTTGGTTTGTTTTGGACTTTGCCTCCCGACTCTGACCCTGCTTTGGACTCTGACCCTTGGTATCAACCCTGGCCTGGAACTGACTACAAACTCCTCGGCTACTCCTAGCCTCAGGTTTACCCCTGCTTCGACCCTTGGCCCTGATTGCCCTTGTTGGGAGCCTAACACCTTGAAGAATGCAGGAAGTATTCATCTTCCACCTTTTCCCATGAATGTTGCAATGGTGATCCAGTACTTGGTTTATCTATGTGCAAAGACATCCAAATCTTTGTTTGCCAAGATGCTTTCTTGACATGCTCTTCAGAACTGTCTTCACATGGTGAGAGTTTGGCCAGTTACTTGTCCTTTGTGATGGCTAGCTTGAGGCACAAACAATTCAGGTCTCTAGGGGTCTCCTTTTCATTCTCTCTCTGATCATAGAGCACTGCTATCAACTTCTTTGTTGCAGAAATTGCAGTTTGTCCATTATTCTCTCTCAATTTCACATGATCTCTGAAGCAGTAAGTTCCCTTTGTTTTGACAACATTAAACACAGATTCCCCTTCACCCCCCATTTCAAATAGGGATGACAGAGTCACATCCTGATAATGCATGTACATCAGGAAGTATGTTGCAGAAGTCAGGAGTGAGTGAGTGTGAAATCGCACACAGGTATGAAGCCACGCTTGTCAGTTGTGTTGGTAATTGTACCTGTTTCAATCCGCATGTTAGCTATGTGTTTCAGTTTTCAAAAATAGTGAACAGCATGGACCAAAATGTCTGTATCATCTAGTTAGTCTGGTTCCTTTGACACCAAGAAACCCAAAGCCATAGGCACATCCAGCATAACATGCACAAAATCTTTGTGTCTGCTTCCTCTTGAGTACTGTACAAGTCTTGGTTTTCTTCAGCACCTCTACAGGTGATGGCCTTTGCTATTTCGCCATTGGAAAAGCCTCCAGCAAGGTGTGTTTGTGTTGGATGTGCTCCTATGCTCTCAGGTGCATTTTGAACCATATGTTCACAGAGAAATTTTACAAGTGACTGCTTGGTGGATGCCACATTTCCATGGAGACATAGGATGTCCACCAATCACCTGGCATTTCTTGCATCCATACTTAGATACTGTCAAGCTCTGTCTTCCTGCAGTTTTCAGAGTTACTGTTGTTGTATCTGTCAGAAACTTTGATTACAGAATTAGATTTGTCAAATCCCTTTTAGGACCTGTCTCAAGTACTCAGGAGCCATTCATCAAATGTGTGGAATTTGTCTCCAGCCAATATCTGTATGACAGCCATGGTATCTCTCATGTACACTGTAGTTTCTTTGTTGCATGCTCTTAGCTCATGGATTCTTTTACCCTGAGCTTTCAGCTGATGTCCTAATTCAGTTTGGTCTGTTCTTCTCATTGTTCCATCAGCATGGAAGAAGGACATAAGCACAAGTCCTATTGGGTGACTAAGAAGAGTTGCCATTGAAACATCATCTCTGTGTCTTACTAGAGACAGAGCTCTGCAGGAAACAATTTCTGGACTGATAGCTGCTGTGATTGTCCCTCCCTTGCCAGACCTAAATTTATTTTCTTGGCCATGTCAGCAAATGTTTTCATGCCAGATTCCTTGCTGAAGAAGCTACATGTCCCATCAATATTAAGTGCACTTCTCACAAATCTCTCCATTTGTTCTTCACCAACGTTTGCTATTTTTAGTAGAGACTCAGGGACATCTGATGTTACCTGTAGTCCAGTAAATATGTTAATAAGCACCTCTGGATGGGAATCAGGTGCAAATGAGTTTGTCATATTGTTGATGACATAGTTGATAAGAGCTGTAACATGCTTTTCACCCCTCTTCAGTGCAGAAGCAAGTACTTATTTGGAACTTTACCTTCACTACTTCTTGTTAGGCCTCTTCTTTCTCTCAAAGCTTCTGCTGATCCATAATATGAAGCTGTGTATTGTCATATCTAACACTAATATCGACCTGGGCATGTACAGGCAATTACAGATTAAAAATTCTACCAGGAGGACTAGATGCTACATTTTATGTACAAATGTTTACAAATGGAGGAGCATTACATTTAGGAATTCACTTACATTTATATCTACCCACTATCCAGTACAAACTATTGGCATGGATTCTACTTCTACTGGTGCACAGCCTTCAGTGTGAGACTGATCTGATCAGCAGGTTTCAATTGAAAATATAGAAAACTATTATAATCACTTGTGAGACACATTGACAATTAAGAATATGTGATGTGGAAACATTTCATGTTAGTATATTGCAAAATGTTGATTTTTGCCACATGCTAAACAGCTTCATCATTTCTGAAAAGAAAAACTTGCCCATGCAAAATCTATGCATCTTTTAATGCACTTTTATTTGGTAGGTTTGACCAATAAACATTAAGGTGTTGAAACTAACTTAAAATGTAAAAATTGTAATCATAATCATGTTGCACTTTTTCTGGAACTGTGGGGAAAAGACACTTTCTCATTTTGTGTAACAATGTTTCACCTCACCTACAGGCTTTGGCACCACTTGACAGCTCAGCATCATACCTCATTTAAATGTACAAAAAATAGCTTTCAAATGATGTATGATGTGGGTGTGTGTAGGGTGGGTACATTGAGCTCCAAAAACATGTTCTTTGAAGAATTTCCACCTGCCTATTTGGTTATCTACATAGTGCAATGGAGTTGCATGAATAACTCAAGTATTTCACAGGTAGTCACACACTGATGGGCTGCTAAAGAATTATATACACATACTGCTCTTTTATATTTAGTTTTTGACAGGTTACCATATCCTACAGCTAGATCGTTCCCAAACAACCAGAAGACCCTGGGCAGGTGAAAGAGTCATCTTAGCGTTGTCCTTTTTCTGCCCTAATGAGAAGCCATATTTGTTCAGATGATCTGCTAAATGCCTTGCTCCCATGTGAGCCAGTGAGGAAGTGGATCTGCTTCAGGAGTTGTATATTCCACTAGAAAGCCATTCTGAAAAAAGTCTATAACACAGGCAGAGTACATTTAAGGTAAAGTTCAGGGAGGATATTAGTCTAAAATAATTCACAAGTAATGCATCACAGTTGCACAGTAGGAAGAAACAAGGTGGACTATATTAAACTAAATATTGAGGTAAATAAAAAAAGTGTGATACCCTGAAGTCCATCAAAGTAGGAGGGTTTGCTGACCAACTGAGGTGACTGCATGGAGTCACAGGTTTTGAATTCATATGATCAAAACAGCTCAACTTACATCATTGCATGGTACCACAGCACATGGTCCGGGGAACAGAATGGGAACAAGAGGATAAAGGTATCTGAAAGGTGTTCATAGCCAGTGGAACTGAGTAGGGCAACATCCACCATGCTCCCCGACATTGCCTACTCACACACACCGCCATAGATTACCAGGAGGGTAGAAATAACTTGCATGGCCATTCTGGCTTGGTAAGGAAGGAGTGGCAGGGTCTCCCTTCCTCCATGGAGGGGAGGAAGATGTACAAGTGTCTGCCCATTTTCCCCTCTCTGGGCCCCTGCAGAGAACCTAGCAATTAATGGAGATATCCCATCTCCTAGAACTGAAAGGGACCTTGAAAGGTCATCGAGTCCAGCCCCCTACCTTCACTAGCAGGACCAAGTACTGATTTTGCCCCAGATCCCTAAGTGGCCCCCTCAAGGATTGAACTCACAATCCTGGGTTTAGTAGGCCAATGCTCAAACCACTGAGCTATCCCTCAGATCTCCTTGTAGAGGAAAGATGGCAGATAAGAGAGTCATAGCTAAAATAATTCTTCTCCCATTAGGTGCTGGTATTGCTCCACCTACTGATGAGAAGACTTGGCACCTCATACATTCCATAACCTGGCACCAGCATCTTCTCTTGCTCCCACTTCAATTTTCCTGCCTGAAGAGTACCCTTTTCAGGAGCCAGAGAATAAACAGAAAGTAAGGGTGTGCTGTGTGAGCTAAGCTTCTCCAAGCCCAGGAGAGAGAAGAGGGGTTAACTATCCCTATGATTTTAGTAAAGGAGAACAAGCTGCATTTCCAGTCTCCCCCTTACCTTAACACCTGCTGAGGTGCTCTAGGTTGTTGTACTCATGTCAAGCCACCATCTTCTGTGAGGTTTTATACAAAGTCAAAGGCCATTTTGAAGATCCAAATGTCTTGTTGAACTAATATCAAGATAAGACTCTCTCTAAGGTCACTAGCTCAGCCCAGATAGATTGCTGGGAAGATATCAAGGCAAAATAGAACTGAACAGAAAATTCCAATGAAACATTGGTTCGTTGGAATTTGCTAAGTCAAAAAAAAATCAGAATGTTTCATGGAGACAACTTGATTTCATCGAAGTTCTGATAGGGCAAAGGCAGCGGCTTCATTGAAAACCTACCTGATTTCCTGCCAAATTGCCTGCCCCGCTTCTTGGCAGCCTGCCTGGTGGTCTGTTGGGGAGCATATGTTTCCAGAGTCCATGGCTTTAAGGCAGCCTGCCAGGCAGAAAATTTAAGAATGTTTGGGTTTTGTTCCTAACTGGATCAATCCCAAATTTCAAAATATCAAAATCTTCCATGAAACGGAGTTACCTTTGTCTGCACAGCTCTACTCAGAAGCTAAATTTTGCTAGGCTTGTGTCAAGGAACAATCCTCTCTGTGCTCAGTCATTCAGCAACTCTAGTCTACTGTGCTTATGGGAAAGCACAGGCCTTTGTGAGCTCATTGGCTCAGCACCTATCGCTTCCTGGGCAGATGCCAAGGCACAGACTTTTTGCAAGATTTATTGTCTCATCCCTTCTAATGGCCTACACTGCTGTCATGGCAAAGGACCCAAGTTTTCGACCCAGCTCCTCTAGCTTGCTGGTATGAAGTCAAAGGAAAACACACTGTGAAATCACTCGCTCAGACCCTTTAGCCTGGGCTGATTTCAGGGCTCTGATTTCTCTAGGGTCTCTGGCCCAGCAGCAATAATGTACTGCACTGTTATCAAGGTGCAAGCCTCTCTGAAGTCACTAGCTCAGCAGCTGTTGTATGCCAGGACTTTGTAGATTACTGGCTCAGGAACTCTGTCTTTCTGGACTCATGTCAAAGCTTCTGTGAGACTTTGCTGTATTGAAGCCCAGGAACAGGCCTTTGTGAAGTTACTGGAACATTCCCCTCTAGTTTTCTGAGTTTATGTTGACAGGGCCATTCTTTTTCCTGTGGATTCTATAGGGAAAGGGAAGTTGCAAGGTATCCCTTCTCTTATGGAGAGGAGGAAGAGCTGCAAATCACAGGCTCTCCCTTCTTTTCCCTAGTCAGCTTAAGGGCAGATTTCCCTATAGAAGAAAGGAGGCAGATAATGAGCTCCCAGCTTGGCTAATTCTTCTCACATCAGGGTTGATGCTGTCCCTCCTACTCTCAGGGAGACTGAGAGGTCCATAAATTTCCCAGCCAGACAACAGCTCCTCCTGCTGCTCCCACTGCAGAGTCTCCTTCCAGAGTTCTTCATTAGCTAAAAAAGAGGTAGGATGGGGAAAAAGTACTTGAGAACTGAGCTCTTCCAAGCCTAGGAAAGGGGAAAAAGGGGCTGCTAGGTAAAAACACTCCCATAGGTGTCTACCCAAGGTGTACATAATCGTCTGTCTTCTGCTCCTGCCCAGAAGCTGACTCACAAATGTAGCCCAGCCCAACTACCACATATGGGAAATAACATCAGGAGACCCACTGAGTAGGGCAGTGCCTCCATTGCTGTCCTAGCAGGGGAGGAAAGGGACAATATTTTCTGGTATACTGGATGTAAAACAGGGGATACAATAAAGGAACCACATGTTCAAAGATAATTCCACTGGATCTGTCAATTAGGAATCTATCACAAGGAAGGGAATACGTGTCAGAGAATTCTGAAAATTCACCACTTTTCTGTTGTTTGGGGGAGGGGGAGGCAGAGCCTCCTCAGCAATACCCCCTCCCCCCCAAAACCCAAACCCATAAGGATATGGGCTCCATCTTTTTTACATAGTGCTGGAGCAACGTGCAATAAGCAGGGGTGCAATAAGTCTTGAAGCCCTATGCAGGTGTAATAGTAGGAGCTTGGATTTGCATGGGGCTGTTTAGAGAAGGACTGGGGAGCTTATTTGAATGTGTTCCTTCCCGGTGAATGGCTTCGCACCTCTAAAGCATGGATTGATAGTGGATCCTCTTTTCCCTACCTCCATGCACACTTTGGCCTGGATGCTCAAAACTGGTCAGCTCAGTGCACAACCAATTTGTGTGTCCATTTGGAACTAGCATGCTTCTTACAACTGCATTAATTGGTCTCCAAATTTGACTATTTGTAGTGGCAGGTACCTTATTTTTCCTAAAAATCTCTAGGTACTAAAAATGGCCTATTGCTAAGGAAAGATTCTGAGAAAATCCCACCCAAAGTGTCTATGTAAAATGTACCATGACTATCCTTCTCAGAGGTTGAATCAGAAACATAGCTCAACTCAACATGTATCTGACATGCATTTTGTTTTACATAAATTCTGTCTCATGATACATTGAGTTGACTTAATAATGACACATGGTAATTCTTACACCAGATTCCATTGCCAAGAAACATGGTGTTTTTCTAGAAGAACATTATGTTGGGGATACCAAACATTCTATATATACCGAACGACAATATAAAAGGACCACTTTAATGATGGATTTCAGCTGAGGTAATAATACAATAGCACAGGTTTAATGAATCCTCAAAGAGCCTTGTGTTAAGGAATCACAATACTTCTGACAAAAATATTTAAAGAAGCAGATGGAAGAAAAACGTAATGCATAAGTAACAGATGTTTGGTCACTATTATAACTAGAGGTAACATTTTCAAAAGTTCCTAAGTCACTTGGAAGCTAATTCTGACTGACTTTCAAAGAAATTTGTGTTCCTAGGTGCCTACATCTCTTCAGAAATTGAGATTTAGGGTCCTACATCACTTAGATGCTTTTGAAAATGTTACTCCTAATGTAGATTACAGGTTATGCACATTACTGACACAAATGCAGTATATTTTTAAGTAGACTCTAGTACATTTACCACATTTCAGTTGAAATGAATTTAAATTTTTAACACAGATGAATTAATTGCAATTTAGTTTTTAATTAAACAGGATGTTTGATTTATATAGTTTAAAATTAGATTTAAAAGGAAAACAGTTTAACTATATTTAGAAAAATATAGTGTAACATTAACAAAGCAAGCTACTAGAGCTGATACTTTATCAGCATGACATACTACTATTAATTTGACTGTGAAACTTTCAAGAAATAAATAACCTCATTTGAAAAATTCTGATGCCGTCATATATCACCCATAATTTGTTTTAACCATTCATTGCAGAGTAGAGTACTTAATAGTTAGCCCCCCATTTACTGGAACTATCAAAAGTAAATTTAGCCTGTTTGAGCATAGATGGGAAAGAAGCTGTCTCATTTTTTATGTTGTAGCCAACCGTATCATATTTAAAATGCTACTTTTATGAATTATAAACCATATTTCCTAATAATTACTAAAGATAGAAACAAAATTTAGTGTATTTTTATAGTGTTAGTACATTTTGTTCTATTGTAAACTATATTTCCTGATAATTACTATAGATAGACAAATAATTTAGTATATTTTATATGGTTAGTACATTTTTATAGTATGGAAAACCATATTTCCTTATAATTACTAAAGAGAGAGAAATTTATATTTTTATAGGGTTAGTACATTTTTATTACTGTACAATTTCTACAGATTAAGTACTTTGTACTTTTTCTTTTTAAAGCAGTCACATTTCCTCTGTAACCACTTTTTTATTATTTATATAATTTACAGATGATGGCTCCTTACACTTGTTTTCCTTATTTTGCATTTCATAGTTTCTATATAAATGTATGTGCTGCTAATTTTGAAAGAAGAACAAAGCGTCTGGGAGACATTGTAGAAGTTAATGACAGTGTTAAAATGATGACAGATTGCTTTAATGGTAGATATGCACTTAATTGGAGGAAGTATAACAAAATGTTCTATTTCATACTACTAAAAAGAGTCAGTCAGGAGCCATCACCAATTTACAGTCTTGTCTTAACCCAAATCGCAATGCACATATAGTGTGATAACTGATAGACATTGCTAGGCATGTATTCATGTACTGTACATTCATTCCGACAACCCATTAAATAGTGTTTGTTAACCTTTAATTCAGATGTCTGCAATAAGATAATATAATGTAAAACACAAGTCAATGGAGGGTCGTAAAGCTGTTTCTGCTACAGTTTTTATTAGCCTGTTATTCAATGCTGAATGCAGCTACACCCTGAAGCAAGTCTTGTATAAAAGTACGATGCCAATATATTATGATACAAACTCAACCTATAAAATCAATGACAAGTATTATGTCTATTGCTATCACCTTCTAAAATATAGATAGTGGTTTTAATGGATGCAACTGTGTTAGACTCAACATCACTGTGCTACTAACTTAACCCTTTAGGTATGGAACACACTTGTATGGCTCCTGGACGTGCACTGGAGGGTGCTGCAAATATCAAGAAAGCATAATTGGCAACAGGCTATTTAAATGTTAACCCCGTTTTAAAATGGGATTGAATCAGAACAAGATTCTATTCCACAATGCATTGGTGGGCTGACTGGCCATTGCTCTGCAACTTTTGCAGTTACCTGAAACAGTGCAAAGTGTATGCAAATGTTACTAACTCACAATGGTAGCATTTTACTCTGTTTGCACTGATGAAAACAAATGCACAAGTTGCAGTGCCACAGAGAATCAGGCCCAGAAAAACTGGTTATGGTGATTTGTGTTCAGTTAAACAACTACTTACTGTCAATGAAGCAAACAAGAGTCACAACAGCAGCAAAGGATTTTAAATGATTTTTTTAGCTTTGATAGTGAAGAAGACACTTCCTTTAGGATCTAGGCCTGTTATCCTGCTGTACCATTCTGATTTGTTATGATGCTGTATAACCACCCTGAATAATATTTCTGTTGATGGAACAAACTATGTCATTTCTCATGATGATGAGAGTTTTGGTTCTACATTCAATGGATGTCACCGAACATTGAGTGCTCCAGTATGTTTCATTTTCACATTCAGCTGACAGCAGGGTTGTTTGCTCTGAACTCTGTTTTGGATGCTGTGGAAAGTCCATATCGTTATCACACGGTATGAAAATAGCAGTTATACAATAATTGATATATGAAGTAATTCAGTATGAATATAATGTAACGGAATAAGTACATTGATTTAATCCTAGGAAGAAAGGGTCTATAGGGCTCCCACAAAGGTCTTAGATCTGTGCCCAAGGTAAATAGCATGTAGTAATATGTTTAGAAAATGATAATGTAAACCACAGAAAAATAAATTCTCGGAGTGGGAAGCTGTTGAACACTAAGAGCCAGAGAAGCTCTCTGGCTTCTTCTCTCCCTAAAAATCAAATCAGTGAATAGGCATGTTGGATAGTATTAAAAGATGTTTGCTTGACATTGCTCAGAAACCATTTCCCATGTTGCCGACTGGTTCTTTGATTCCCTTATATATCCCACATTTATCCCTAGGAGCCCAGCTCCAGCTTTGCAACATCCTCTCCCCACCATTTCTGAAAGACAATGGCCACCCCAACTCCATCAGCATAGCTTCCATCTCATCCATAAAATAAACATTCCTCTGCTGGTCCCACTGATTCTTCCAGTTTCTGAAGCCCATTGAATCCTCCTTCTGTATGAAACAATTGCTACATATACGGTTCAGATAATTGGATAATTCAGATAAACTCTGGATACGCAAATGTATTTGGGGTCTCAGCTAAAGTCGAACAGAACCTCCACATCTTTTGATGTTGGCCCATCACTGATAATTATGAATGTGAGATTAGGTACCTTTATTTATTCTTGTAAATAACATCAACTCTTCCTATTAAGATCAACTACTCACACCTTGTCAATTGCTTTATTAGCATTGTTGGCAAGTTCTGCAGAAGCTTTAATTAACCACTCATCATAATTATGGCTAGTTTCCAAAATGATCAAGGTAAATAATTTACACAAGGTTTATAAAAAAAAGCTTTTACTTACTGAAACACTGTATCTAACAAAAACTTCTTTAATACTGTCATGCTGCCTGGAGCGGCTCACAAACATGGGTGCCAACCTCAGGGCAGACAGTTAAAAACCAGGGCACAAACCCCAAACTGGTTGTGTGTTCTATAATTAGATTTCACCAATCAAGTATCAATTGTAAACTCTTCAAGTAACATCACAGCCTTACCATGGAGTTACAGACAGTCCCCTTGAGTATTCTAGTCTATCTTGCCACCCAGGCAAGCCTGCTTTTGTGCTGAATGGTCCTTTACACCAAAAATCACAACAATGTTCAGGTTACTTCCAGTCCCAAAGGACCAGTCACTTACCCCAGGTCAATTGTACCTCAGATCTCTCACCAAAGACAATGCGTACAGACAATACTGTAATAAATGAACTAAAGATTTATTAACTAGGGAAAAGAAATAAGATAGTTATTTACATGGTTAAAGCAGGCAAACATACCCACACAAATGAGTTAAAGATTTAGGTTTCAAAGGTAATAGAAGTTGCTGTAATATGCAAGCTCTATATATCCTTAGGGCTAACCCATGCTAAACAGCTTGGGGATCCCTTGATTAAGTTCAGAAATAATGCCCTCTCCAAATTCCAAGCAGCATAGTGATACAGTTCCTTTTGATCAGGGGATTTTTATTCCCTTCCCCCTAGCATTCAAACTGTGATGGGATGAGTGTTGTGCATGCCCCCTCTTCCTGGGTGTTGGGGAGCAATCAACAAAGTCTTTACTCCACTAATGTTCCAAAATGGTTCATCTATAGGCCTTCTTTTGTTGGGCAGGAGATGAAACCTCACATGGTAAACTAGTATTTCACACTTGGTAATGCCTCTCTCCTGACTCTGCGGGTTTCCAGCTTCATAGTAAACACTTTTATAGTTACAAAGCAAACACTTAAGGAGTACCTTATAACATGGGTATAGATATTATAGGTGAGATCAATACATGCAGCAATTCACAAGCATTTCATAAAGTCTTATAAACTTAACATCTATTTTAACAATACTAACACACAGGTTTCCAGCTATGCATTTGTCAGCGTTCAGTGAGGCCTAGAGGCCTTGGCATGAGCTGGCAAGTGGTCTGCCAGCATCAGAAGTACATAAGCACAAAACATAGAAAATCCACCCTTTAAACAATGGATGTGTTATGAAAATGGACACTAAGTCTGAACTAACTAAAATTGGGCCAGCCTGAGCATTGAGAAAGATAATTAAACTTTTCAGTGCAAATAACATTTGGAAGTCAAAAGTAAAAAAAACAAAAAGCGGACACTTGAATAAGCTCAGGTTGATGATGGGCATTAAACAGGCTGTGAGGAGCATTGAGTGCAGAAGTTAGTTTTAACTACACTTTTTAATATTAATTTTTCCTCTCTGATGAATTCTTTTGGTAAACCCTGGTTCAGCCAAAGGTATTCCAGAATGAGACATTGTGTAACACCAGATACCATGGACTGTATGTGTCTCAATGAGATCGGTATCTGTGATGTCACTGTGGTGCCATCAGTCTTAGTATCTTCAGCAGACTAAGAAATATGAAGAGAATGTCTCAGAGGGAAAAGGAATTTTAAAAAGCTCAGTTAAAATGTACTTCTGTTCCAAATTCATCTCCCCACCTCTGTGCTGAAAGCTTCCAAAATTCTTTTGCTTAAAACTGTTTTCAATTTTCTTTATAGCTCAGTTTTAAAAGGTGGGCTTTTCAAAAGCAGTCAGCATTGGCCGAATGCTGCTGAATCAGGGCCATAATAATTGCTAATGTTGCTAAAAACTATTTTCATGAAACCTTAAGCTTTTATTCTGCCCTCAGTACATGAATGTCACTCCCATTACCCTTAATTAGTGTTATATGTGCTCCTTGAGAGGAAAATAGACCCTTTAGCTATCAATTGTGACTTTTGAAACAAAAAAGTCATAACCTTTTTGAGTTTCTGGTTGAAATAACTACAGTATAAATTCAGTTAACAATTGTGGCAGCTAGGACTCAACGTAGGGAACTAGAAATATTGTAAATATGAAAATTTTGTTGATTTAAAAAAAATGAAATCTAAGGGTGAGATAATATAAACATTTCAGTTCTTTTTAACATTGTTTCCTGTCTTTTCCAGCTATCAGTCTTCAGGATTAACCACCTGACTTCTGTGGAATATTCCAAGTGTATTCTGACACAGAACACAATTCCTTTCCTGGTGTATGCATATTACCAGGTGTGTTTTAAAGTAGCAGTGATTTCTATTGAATATTAATGGATAGCAGCACTGAAAATATGGTGGAAAATCAGTCTCAAATGTGTGTATGTATAGCTATTTACCTACCTATACACTATAGTATTGATTGACCCTGATAACTATAGGAGCCATGGCATATAACTAAATATCATCATAAAGTATTCTAATTCCCCTTCTTCACTTTCTTATTGGGAGTCCAACCTATAAGGTGTTACACTCCTCCAAGAAATGTCTTATGATATTGGGCTCAAATTTCTGACATTTTCACTTTTCAGGCTGCTATATCTCAGCCCAAAGAGAGAGAGTGAGAGAGAGAGAGTGTGTTGTTTTGCACAAAAGTAGTTGAGGGGTATTTTATCATGAAGAGAATGGTATTGTGAAAAAGAAAATATTTGATTTTAATTTCAACATCTCTCATGTCTCAACAGTTATTGAGGGAATGTCCAATGAAAATTCAGTTTGACTTGACTGAATCATGAGCATATAAAATTCTTTGCACACACAGTGTATGTTGCAGACATGGTGCCCACTAAGTGAAGTGGCACAGCCAAGGACTGCCATGATGTGAACAATTTAATGAAGGCGTGCAGTATGTGAAGTAGTGATTCACAGGATCTGGCCCAGGCTGAATTTCACCCATGTTCAGCCACAACCACGTTTATCGACCATTGTGTAGAAGAGCATAAAGAGTGGCTGTGGAGGGAGCTGAAAGCAATAAAGTGACCTATGCATATTATATTAGTTAGATACTGAAGGAACCTTTCTTCTGAACAGCTTAATCAGCAAGACAACTGAGAATAAGACAGGTACTATAATTCAGTGTCTTCTGCAAGATGAATGCTTAATTTCATCTTTATCAAGTGCTTGCAACACTATTCCTCTGACCAATAGTATAAACAAGTATTGAAGGGGACACTGGGATCACTTATTGCAAGGGGTTTAGGTACCTCAGTCCACCTTAATACATGTATGTGCATACATCTAGATTTTTATTTAATTCATGATGAGACAATATCATATATTTTCATTACAGTCTTCCTAAAACTTCTCCCAAAATGAGGTATTGCAGATGACACCAAAAGAGGCAGCAGCAGTATTAGTTACAGCATAACTTCTCAGGCATTACTCTGAAAGCATGGAAAGTCAAGCTATGAACCTAAAATGGGTGGTGTCAGTGAAAAAGTCACCAGAGCTAGAAAATGACATCATCACTGAACTACATCCCCAGTCCTAATCTTCTACCCAAAAGCTTAAAATGATCAGGTATATTATGCATTACCTCGTACAACTGATCATTTTTCTAGGGACTGGTTTTAACTGAATATGAAGGGGCAGATTCAACATTGCCTTGTGGTCCCTTTGGGCTGACTATACCAGTTTGCCATGGATAAAGGGCGGGTGTAAGGCCCATGTGGTGATAGCATGGGGAGACTATATGCCAGGTTCAGAGCTGATACCATCATCTCTGCACTGCTTCTGCAGAAGACTCCATCATAAAGAATGTTCCAAGGTAGGCTGGGGGCATATTGAGGATAGGCCAGAGGACTGAGGAAATAGATCAGAATGAGGAAGAGGTTGGCTGGAGTGGTCTTGTGACTCAGTGATTCCTCTCAGAGCTGCCTTAGTGTGTGCCGAGGCCCAATTGTTCCCTGGAGGCCATGATTAGGGGTGGTGCAAGCTGCCTCCCCTTGGTCCCATGAATTCATCTGGAAGTTGTTAGTTCATTAGTATTTCAAATACTAGCAACCAGTGCCAGTGAAAATCACATGTAAATTAAGTTATAATGGACCAAGTTCATAACTAATAAGAAAGCCATACTTCTATGTGGTGGCCCCCTTAGTAGTGCAGTAGTTGAATATCAAAAGCCACTTTTTTAGCAAATTGGCTTTCTTTAAAAAAAACCCCATATCCCTGGCTGGAGAATGGGGCATGCATCCCTTATGATACTTTTACCGTTTGCTTTCAGACAGTTTTGAAAACTTATCTTCAGCAGCATCTTTTTGGGGGATGAATTTTCATACACTTGGGCTTAGTGTCTGATTTTCTAATCTCTGTTGTAAACCATCTCTCTTTCCTCTGTATAGTAAATAAGATCTAGTGGATACACACTGACTAAAATATCCCCAAGACACTCCCTTTGATGTTTTTGATTTGGCTGCTCTTTGCCATACTGATAATCACTGATTTACTCTGATGTGGTAGATTCTGGTAAAGTAATAAAATCTATGGACATTTGGTTTTCCATTCATATGCTGCTGAATGACTGCATCTTGCTAATCATTGCAAGAATAAATTTACAAATGTACCTAGAAGAGCTTTTTTCTCAACAGAAACTGCACATTTTCAGAGAGCAGTATAGTACAATTCCAAAATGCACAAAAAGATGCATGGAATAACTAGTGCTGCATATTCCAGTCAGCTACGACATGAAATGTGGTCTTTCTCCGCTTTCTCTTCTTTTATCTCCACTATTAGTGCCAACAATGCATGACTACACTATGGAAGACCATAGAGTAGCAGTGTAATAAAGTGGTTCTGACTCTAGCTGGTCTCAGATTGACCTGATTGGGCTCTGGACTTCAAAGAGTGTTTCACTGCCCTCCAGCCAGTGCTGTGCAGTCCTTAGTTTGGAGAGCTGCCATTGGTAAATCCTGCTCTGCCTTGAAATCATGACATACATGGTCTGGCAATAGCCTCCTTGTTTTCATTCTCACTGGGCCTAATGGTAAACATACCAAAACAAACATAAAACAAGTGAGCTGGTCAATTCATAGTAATGTGTCCACCAGATCTATTTGTGTGAGTATGCCCTGAAATGCACAATAAGAAATGATCAGCATATGACCCATGCATGCTTGTTGGAATGGGATAAAAGGAATGACAGTGTAGTGTTCCACACCATGGTGGTTGGGAGATGAATGATGTGTAAAATAGTGGTTGGAAAAGGGATGATATGCCTTGTCTCTCAGCCCTCCATTCTATGGCAATGGGGTTTATATCCAGGGGATCTCAGTTTGATTTGAGGATTTCTTAGTATAGCACCTTGTGTTGTACTGCAGGCCCATAGAAGACTTGTCGTTAGGCTCACTAGTTTGAATTCAGATGTGGACAGTTAGGACACTCTCTTTTATAAGTAATAAGGAGGGGCTAGAAGGAAGCCAATGACAAAAGAGGCTCCCATCACCTCCTCCTCACCTTTCAATTGCTACCCGATCCTACTTCAATTGAATAAAGTTGCAGTCCTTTGGCCATTGTAAAAATATACATGTGTCTATCCCCAATATTTGTCCTCATCACACTAACATAAGAAGCTATAAGGTTTTGCACTGAGAGTTGGGGCCTTTGCTTGGTGGGTGGGTGTGGGTTTTTTTCCTGCAAGTTGTGTAGCACAGGTCAGGTAGCAGAGTGTCAGGGTTCGCCTGGAGACCATATTGACCATGCAGGGAGAGGCAAAATGAGTTCTGCTGACTTATTGTGACTGCTGCAGCTTTTTGCCTCACCCTGGGTATAAAAAAGGAAGAGACGTGACCCTTTGGTCAATGGAATCTAAAGTATGAGGCTGAGTAGCCCTAAGAGAAGAACTCTAGAAACAGCCATGCTGGGAGAGAAGGCTGGGGCTACAGTTTATGTTATTTGTTTTGTGTTACCTTATTAATAAAGCCAAACCCTAGGAAGGGATGAGATTTGACCCTGAACAGCATGTATTGACTGTGTTTGGAGCAGGTTGGTACCTACCCACAGGCCTCTTGAGTCTCCTGATCTGATCTATGATGTCTGTGAATTGCTGTCAGACTAACCTGCAGCTAGAATAGTTCACCCTTCCTGAAGAATAAGGAGTTTACTTTGAAAATATTTTCTTCCAAATCCACATATGACACCTTTATATAAAAAAGTAAGTTTTCTTTGTCTTTTGTGATTTCTGTAATATTAAGTGCCAGTCTTAATGCCATCCAAATCATGGTAAATATCCAACATGTACACTGAGTCAGGAATGTTTTTTACAGCTTAGCTCGCTCATACATTTAAATGGATAGCAGGATATTGAAAATAAGTCTATTTACTATGTTCATGCTTAAGTCATCCCTTTGTTATATAGGGCTCTAAATGTTTGATGTATTGCTTGAAAGCACCTCTCACACAACAGAATATCAGTATGAATTTAGGCAATAGTTTTGAGGTGCATTGTTAATACCTGCTATACACTACTCTCTCAGCCTTCAAGACCTTTTTCCCATTGCCCCCATTTTAATATATGGATTTTTGCACTCATATTTATAAAGAAAACTCTGGTATTCAGAAATGCTGATATTCTCTGCGGAGGATGAAATGAAAGAAACATATTAAAGGCCCTGTTATAGATCCCCTGACTCAGGGAAAATTCTTCAGTGGGAGCTTTGCCTGAGTAAGGAGTGAAGAATTGAGAGTCCCAAACCATTCAGCTGATATGTTTCTTGCCAACTCAGCAAAAAAGTCAATCAATGGATTGTTCTGAGTGATAGTGATTTTAAAAAAAGGGAAATAGAACTGATGCACAAAGGAATTCTTTAATATTTTCTTTTCCAAAATTTCTCAAACCATCGCTAGTAAACAGTACTATAGCTGTAACTGCCATTGACCTTAAACATTAACAAGTTCAGTGATATCAGGTTGCTTATATAAAATATATTTTATTTCTCAAGCATCAGATAATTAAAATATATTTTCTTGGTGAAAGCTCTCTCATTAATAGACTTTCAAATTGAAATATGATATATAATATCTCAGCTGAGTAACACTAATTTGTGTTTGTGTGTGTATATGTGTAATCCTTCTGCCAGGTAGAGCTGGCAGCAACCAGGGCTGAGTTCAATATCTAGGGGTTCCTTTTCAACAATACAACACAGAACCAGATCGAGCCCACACCAATTGCACACCACCCCTGGGCACTTGGAGAGGCAATACTTCCCCACTCGCAAGCAGAGTCTGAGTGTAGAATAGAAACTCTTAATGTAAGGAGAGAAGTCATCTGACATTAATTAGGGAAAATGCGACAGCAGGATTAATAAGCATAAAACTGTGAGCAAAACACCCACTCTAGAGTGCGTGGGGCAGAGTCTTCTGCCTCATGTTCTTGAGTTCTACAACCAAAAGTTCCTTTACTGTGTCCCCCTCTGCTCCCGCATCATACCCCACTCGCAGTGGTTGTCCTTGGTCAGTGAGGACTCAAGGTTCAGAGATGCATTTGTGTGAGTTCACCTCCCAACCAGGGAAGAAGGCACCTTGCTTGCTCCGCCATCAGAGCAATTGCTCTGGCTGGCCGCCCCGCCAGCCGCTGTTCCTCGCTGCTCGGATGCCCTGGCAGCCGACTGCTTGCCACTTTCACTGGCTGGCCATCAGTTACCTTCTGCTGCCACCTGCTGTGACCTCTGTAGGTCATTCTCCTAGTGATTTTTAGCTCTCAGCAGACTGGGCAGAAACATTGCCCCACCACAAGTGATTTCAGCTCTTATTGCGTACTTAGAATCATAGACTATTAGGGTTGGAAGAGACCTCAGGAGGTCATCTAGTCCAATCCCCTGCTCAAAGCAGGGCCAACACCAACTAAATCATCCCAGCCAGGGTTTTGTCAAGCCGGGCCTTAAAAACTTCTAAGGATGGAGATTCCACTACCTCTCTAGGTAAGCCATTCCAGTGTTTCACCACCCTTCTAGTGAAATAATGTTTCCTACTATCCAACCTAGACCTCCCCCACTGCAACTTGAGACCATTGCTTCTTGTTCTGTCATCTGCCACCACTGAGAACAGCCAAGCTCTATCCTCTTTGGAACCGCCCTTCAGATAGTTGAAGGCTGCTATTCCCCCTCACTCTTCTGCAGACTAAATAACCCCAGTTCCCTCAGCCTTTCCTCATAAGTCATGTGCCCCAACCCCCTAATAATTTTCATTGCCCTCCGCTGGACTCCCTCCAATTTGTTCACATCCCTCTGAAGTGGGGGGACCAAAACTGGACACAATACTCCAGGTGTGGCTTCACCAGTGCCAAACAGAGGGAAATAATCTCTTCCCTTGATCTGCTGGCAATGCTTCTACAAATACAGCCCAATACGCCGTTGGCCTTCTTGGCAACAAGGACACACTGTTGACTCATATCCAGCTTCTTGAAATAACATAAGGCTCCTAATGAAGCCTATTTAGCTCTATCTTTGAACAGTGGGGAGGAACAGGTTAAACCAGACCTTGGGAGAGTCCACACCTTCTGGCGGGGACACCTGTCCCCACCCTTCTTACTTTGACAGGGGTCTGGCATTCGAGCCCCTGGCTTAACGAGGTCTTTTCAGCTGAGGGTGACCCCCCTCATTTGGGACAGGTTAAGCACAGTTCTTCTTCCCTTTATTCATACAATAAAGACAACAACATGGATAACATTTCACTACCCCTGCATTCAGTACTAAAGTGATTTGTAACCCAACACCAGACAAAGTTGATCACTTTGAGCAACACAGCTCTCTCTGCTGGATATCTTGGTAGAGTAGGTGTGTTCTTGTAAATACAGTTTGCTCCTGAAGTCTCTCCCCCTCCTCAACTAGCTGTCAGAGGAGAGTTCATCCAGACCCTGCTTACATCTGTATAAACCTTACACATGAGTAATACAATAATGTTGTGATCATTGTTTACCTTTTGTGTTAAGACAACTGAAAAAGGTATCTTTCATGGCTTTATGTTATGACCAAAGTTAGTCATTTTGAAATAAAACTACCTAAGCAAATACTAGGTAGTATAAAACAATGATTCATCTCTCTCTTTTGAAAAGATACGGTTATTCAACAGCTTCATGTTAAAAAAAAACCTTAACTCTGAATCTTAAGAACACCTTGGAAAGAGTACATGAAGTGGCAGCAGTAGGTTTACTTTTACAACTGAAAAAAAATGTCACATGTATGTCAACAACTGGAATTTTACCTCATTAGGCAATTTCTGATCTGAGGCTCTGATGATTATTCTAAGCAGAGAAAATATGCTAATTATTCACTCTGAATGTAGAAGGAAAAAAGGTGTAAAATCTCCCTTTAGCCGTGTGACCATGTACTAATTGCATGTCATGTGTCAAAATAATGCAACTCACTTTGCCTAAAGCAATTAGACATACAGAACTCTATTAATGAAGCACTGTCTGTCACTAAAAATGTTTTCAGTGCTATAGTTGAAGATTAAAATATTAACTTCTCAAATATTTATGATAGTTACTGACAGCATTTCAAAATGTTACTTTTAACAAAAGCTTTCTATTCAGCTCCAGTTTTTAATTTGGATTTTATATTCAAAGATGTTATTAACATATAAGCGTTATGTGAAATTTCTAAGATGTCTGGTGAGAGTTCTTTACAGAAGGTACATTAGCTTCTCAGAAGTTTACAGCACCTTTTACCATCACAACATAAACTCTTTCAGAACAAAAAATGTTAAAAACTTGTCTTTTCTTCAAAAGCCATAACCCCGCCCCCTGTTATTTCCCTAATTAATTTCTGAACGTAGGAGAGGAATTTGGCCCTTGGTGACAATATAGTAAGTTTGGAGCCCCACTTCCTTCTTGCACTCTCCATTCAAGGGGCAGTCACAGCACCCTCTTTACAGCAGACATGTCTACCAGACATGGTGACTGGGGAAGGCAATTTCACTAAAAAAGATGGTACCACCTGGATCCTCCTGCACTCCAAACTGCCTATGTTCAGGATGTATTATTTCCCAAGAGGGAGGAGAGTAGGGCTATAGCCCCAACTCATCTACAGCCATCCGAGACATGCTAAGTGGCTATTTCATTAAAAAAATGTCACCACCTGCACAGCCCCCCTGAACACTAGGCTGCATAGAAAAAGGATTTTGCACAATCCCCTCCTGAGCAGTGCATCTCAGCACCACCCTGAGTGTGTGCCAGGGCTGATATAGCACATTTTGGTTTATTACCCTTTTTACCATAATTTAAAGTCTATTTGAGGCTTTCTAAATTATTGTTGCATTATAACATGCAATGCCATTGGTAAAGTTACAGGCCTGATTCTGCCCTAACTGACAAGAATAAACTCTTACTCAAGTGAGTAGCCCTAGTAAAGTGAGACTATTTGCATGATCAAGTGTTTAATTTGTTTAAGTTCCATATGGGGATTATTAAGACTACTACTGACGTACCTTTGGATTTACAACTTTACCAGGAATATGTGGGAATCATACCACTGTAATACTGTGGAATTATTACCCTACTATTGTATCAAAAAAATCAGCAAATAAAAAAGCCACGTTGTTAGAACTATATCATTTTCTAGTACCATGGTGGTAAAAACTGACTACTATTATGTATTAGTCCTGCCACTGCTTTATGTTTGGTAAGGGTATTGCCTTGGTTTTGGAGCTATTATGGTCGATGGGAATCAGTTATATGTACTTGAACTAAAAAGGATTTACTTGGTAACTGTAATGGCTCTTTCAGAGCCATTATGGTCTGTCATGTCAAAAATGCACGTGCCTACAGTAGATATAAACAGAACTGTGCAAAAAGTTTTACACATAAACCAATCCTTTTTTTTTGTTGATTTTCACTGACAACCCAAAACAAGCACTTTTTGCTGTTGTACTTTTCATAAGTTTTTATTATAAATGAAGAGCAGTTGCTGCCATTCAACTGCCGTGTTCTGTGTTAAAGGAAAACTTATATGGCAGAGTGGTGTGTGGAGGGGGAGCAGGGTAGACATTATTGAAGAGGAAATCTCAAGGAGTTGCATTGTTTAAGGGGATAGCTCCAGTTGACGAAACCAATGAAAAGGAAAATTACCTTAAAGGAAGAGAGTGAGTAAAACCCCCCATTCCCATAATACAATAGCTATTTCATACTGTCTCCTTGATATATAAGTGCTGAACATAATAATATTACTACTAAAAGCAGCAAAAATTCAAATTTGGAAAATGTAGTAATAATAAAATCCAATATGAAAATACATAGCATTTATGTAGCAGATCTGCCCCTCCATGCTCCTTCCAAAAGGCTTGGGTACTGCAATATATAATGAAGTAATTCCTGTTTGGAATTTTAAAAGCCCACAAAATCAAATAGGGTGGAGGGTTAGGGGAGCAATTTTAAAAGTGTAATAAAGGTATTTGGAAGGGAAGGTAAAAAATGTGGGGTCAATATTTGCCATTCTAAAAGCAACTTTGAAGAAATTTTTTTTAAAGGTGCATTTTAAAAGTGGAGAGGGATTAAATTAAATGGATTTCTATACAGATCATATTCCACACCATATGGCCCCCCAGAGCAAATGCTTGCTTGTCTGTCAACTGCAGAAGGGTTGGTGGCATATCAATGTGGAAACCCACCAGGATAAGCAAGGCTCACATAGCAGGTCTGAACTGTAGACAGGGCTAATAAAAGCAGTGTTAAGGGCTTTACAAACCACTAGTACTCACTGAAAATAAATTCTCCAGTTTATGGGAAGCCAACATAAAGACAGTGGGGTGAACATAACACATTCCTGATAGCTTCAACCAGTGAGCAGTTTGGTTTGATTCGGTGAACATCACAGAGAAAGATCATCATGGGATAAACATAGGTGTAGCCAGTGTCAATTGCGCAGCTAAAGAAAAGTTCATACCTCATCTGATAAAGGATAAAAAGACCTTGTAGTGGGTGAACTTTGTCACATAACACTCGCTAAATTATTTCCAGCCATGTAGTTAATTTTTTGCTAATAAAAATCTCTCTGTGAGCAAATGAACCCATGATAACCAATATGTTCTTATAGTGTCTTAGGGAAAAATTCTGTCTTACTCATGTATTAGTGACTTCCTCCTTTTAAAAAGATGTTTAGAAAATCAGATTCTATAAACTAATATAGGGTGTTCCACATTCTTACTGAAAACTTCAGACACCATTAATGTATTTTCCTTTTAAATGAAACAAAAAGTAATTGAAGAGGTCTATAATTCATGATGCCTACTGACTTATTACTATTGTTTCCTAATATAGAACTTCATTATGTAGCTATATTATTGTTTTTACAGATCATTTATTGCACTATGTACATTTTTTAAAATGTCTGTGTCAAAGTTGATTGAAATCATTCCCCAAAATATTACTATTAGGTACAGGTTGAAAATGGATCTACAGCAGTGCAGCTGATTTTTTACTTCCTTGTTTGTTTATTGGTCTAATTTTCAGCAGCACAGGAATTCTATTTAGAAAGCAGCAGAAACCTTTTCATACCAAACGAGCGTGTCCAAAAAAAGAAACAGATTTTACTTTTAGCTCATCTTCAGATTCACAAGGGACAATAAGGGAGATTCATTAGGCCATTTGTTACTGTCATCTGCCATGATTCAAAATGAAATACTAAATGTTTCATGGACTCAGAAAAAGAGCAGTATTTGTCTTTGTGTTGGCAATGCAAAGACTGCATGGCTTTCAGCCTCCATATAAGAGGTCTGATGGATGAAAGGGGGAAGGGTGGTGCCATCTGAATGATGATGGGCTAATATCATCATCCTCTTGTCAGCTATAATAGGCTTTTCCTCACAGAAATAATTCATAAAACCGCTACATTATATTCTATCCCTGACAGGCCCTATCTATCCTGCAACCCAGCAGGCTCACAACTAATAAGAAAATATGTGGTTCAGGAACCCTGAAAAATTAAACAGGTAGTTTATGAACAATTTGTTTCATGGGGATGTTTATTATGTTTATTAAATATTGAGCCTTTAATGTTTTCCCACTACAGATGATATCATAAAAATGCTGACTTAAGCCTCAGTTGTATTCTTAGAAAGCAGCATCTTACAGCTCTTGTAGTACACAGTAAATAACTAAACTGCAGTTGCTTATCTGTGTACACAGAGTATAATTTACAGAGTGAGAGTAAGTATATTTTATAGTGCATATGCCCTGTATTTAATATATACATAGAGAGACATATGCAAACTACTAAAATATTGATTATTCTCTTTGGTATAAACAAAGTTTCAAGAAGACCAGCATTTCAGTGCTTGTCATGGGGAAGGTCAGGCATAGGTTGGTTTTATTGCTTGTATTAAAGGCGAAACCTTGAGGTTGGTGCTTGAAGCCTCAATACAACACACAGCGTGGGCACTAATAATGAACTTAATCCGAATATTGTTTTGTAAATACAATTTTTATGGAAATCCTTTATCCAGGCTCTCTTTAGAGAAAACTGGGATAAAATGGCTCAGGGTAAAGAGAATATCATGCCTTTAAATGTATCTATTTAGGGATGCCAGAACTTGTGCTCCTTACAGGGCAAAACTCCTATTGCCTGAAAAAGGAGCGCAACATTGATCCCTAAGACAGAAAACGCACTGTGTAGACAAAGGAGCATGAACCAAAATCTTTCCCTGCCCGAACCTTGTGTATTACTGCTTTTGCTGTCACAGTATATTTAATCAGTGGTGCTTATGTGACAGTGTATGCTCTGTAAAGGCAAACTGGCAAGTAGAAGACTTATCTACATCATACAGGGTTAATAGCCTCATAATAATAAACAATGCCCACAATGTTAAAGAAGGCAATAATTCACATATAAATTACAGAAAGCACATGTCTGATGTGATTTACTAAGAGAGTTGTACAAATCTGTGGTTAAGCCCTACACAAATTCACACTTCAGCTTTACTAATTTCCTAAGGACATCTTAATTTCACTCTATGGGCTAATTTTTCCATCACTTACTCCAGTTTTATAGTGGTATGGCTCTGCTGACCTGGTATATTTACTCCTGGTTTACATCACTTGTAAGTGATAGGAGAATCAGGCCTTTATTACACTCTTAAATTAAGGCATCCTCATATATATATATATATATATATATATATAATCCTGAAAATCCAGATAAAAGAGAAAATGTCAAGATAAAGAGACTAAAAGCTTTAACTCTCTGTGGCTTGAGTCTGAAAAACAATGTAACCTAAAAAAAACCCTTATGATTTCTGACATTTTCACAAGACTTGTTTATTTTTTTGCTTTTACAAAGGCTTAGCACATACACTGCTTCTTTTGAACTCCAGGTGTAAAGAATAAAAGCTATTTCCCCCCTCAAACATCTTTCATTTATTCCCTAATGGAGATGGAGAAAAAAAATAATCTCTTGTTAGAGAAAATCCTTATAATGAATGTTTCAAAAGAGGCCGGGGGTGGGGGGCGGGCGGCGATTAAAGGTCTGTTACTATCAGCCGTAGGGCTATTTTGCTTTCTCTGTGTCGTGTAAACCCACTTCTATAACAAGTGGGCACAGTCAATAATGCCAAAAGAGTCACAAGCTGTAAATAGTCTACCAAGAGAAAATTTGTGGCACAAGTCTCCCCAAACACCTTATCTCCTGAGAGGCCAGTAGCCAGACAGTATTTCCACAGAAGTCTGAAGGCACAGAGTTGGGGCAACCAAGTAATGCACTGATTCTGCAACACCAGTGAGGCTTCCATGAAATTCCAACTCTGGCTTAAAGCTGCTCTCCTTTACCAGCATTGTAAGGAATGCCAGCAGGTAAAAACTCTGCCTGCCCTTCTCCAGGGATGAATCACCCCTCAAGATCAGCTGCCTCCTGCTGCCACAGAGAGGTGCCATTTTCAGCTCTGTGCACTCATCGAATGAAAGTGTGTCACTTGTGTTTTCTAGTCTGCTCTGTGTTATGAACCTGTTATCTTCGCTGTGGATCTCTAAGGTATATTGCATATTCATTCTAAGTGCTGAACTCCAACTGGCATCAATGAGAGTTCTACAGGCAGAATGAGTGCAGTCAACAAAATACACCTTTGTAGCATAGAGTGAAGAGGAAAAATTTGCCCTTAAGTTGTTGCAGAAACATGAATATTCTGTTATGTCAGAAGATGTTGCATGATATCATGTGCCCTAATATAGTCAGTGGCTCATGTTGTGCCACCAATTTAAAGAAATACCACTTTCATTGGCAGGCAGTTGGAAGCAATTAATTACCCATGAATGGCATGTACAGCTGTTGCTTATGTATGAAAACAGAAGAGAAATTAGATTTTAATTGGTTTAGCATAATCAAGAAAGTGGCATTTATTTCATTAGAGCTTTTGTAAACTGAGCCACTTGATATTTCCTTTTATCATTTTTTGTAATAGTCAGGCAAAATCCTCTTGACAGCTGAAAAATTCCCAAATGAACCAAAATTGTGGATTATTTTTTTATTCTGAAGGATAAGCTAATTGATTATTTTAGAAGTTCTGCATCATCAGACCAGCAATAGATACAGTATCCACTGTGGTGGTTCTGTCCAAGGAATGATTACATGAAATACATTTATAATTACATGTATACCGTTACTTACTGTTTGGGTCAACCACAGAATAAACATCATTTTATAGCTGCACATCTGTTGGAGAAAAAATCCAGAGTCCAAAGGTTGAACAGGAAAAAAAGCTGTACATTATAAATAGAGATGAAAAACATCTCTTTAATATAAAGATTATTATTATAATTACTATAGAGCTACTCAGGGAAAGTGATTGTCATAGATGAACAAAATAATTGTATTTATATGACTGATTTAAACATTTACCATAAGTGCATCCCAAATGAAAGTCTATAGTTACAGCTGTAAAAGGACTAGTACTATTTATGTACTTCACATTGAAAAAAGAATCTGGCCCAGTTATGCCAATGAGCAGCTGCAATAAGTCCATCAATTTCATTGGTTTATGCCAGTATGACAGAGAACAGAATGTAGCCCAGCGTTGTTGTGAAATTTAATTTATTAATGATTTTGAGAGTGCTTTTTGCTAAAAGGCACTATATGTACAAACTATTAGAATATTGTTATTATTAAGCTTTATAAATAAGCATCTACTTTCTACATCATAGCATAATGGACACTTTCTAGCAATTTAATGTGAATACAATGCAATACAATGTGCATTCACACAATACTGTTTTTATGGGTGCATCCTTTAGTCCTGCAAAGATTAATACAAGCTAACATTTCCCTGTGATGCAATATTAAGCATCTCTCTTGCATTTGACAATTAAGGATAGCAAGGGTTGGTGCTTCACGCTATAGCTACAGTACTGCATGTGTTGAGACTGGTGTCAAACTTTCAAAAAATATATAAAATTTATTCTAAGTACAACAATTCAGCAGACAGTTCACTTAATACACTACAATCACATTATATCCCCATCTTATGAATCCAAATATTTGTAATGTCCTTAAAGAGAAATCATGTATAAGTGATTATAATGGTGGCCAGGATGTAGCAGTCTAATAAGAGTCAAAGAGAAAACATTATAATTTATAGAGCATCTATGAATGTTCCTTAATCAGCATGCTCTACTAGCAGTACATTCTGATTTATTTTTTCACAAAAGAATGGTGTATACTGGTATATAACGCTCACGAATTATTTGTTACTTTTAGACTGTGGGAGAGGTTTAGGGGGAAGAGAGGGTTTTTTAACAATTTTTAAATTATTGTCTGTCATTTTTATCAGAGATGAGCCCAAACCCATCTGTTTGCATTCAAGCAAGCTTGAACTTTGAGAAAGTTCAGACCTAGATCCAAATTTCACTGCTGTCCCACCTTTCTAGACTGGGCTGAACCAAAACCCTGGAACTCCACACCCTCAACTTTGGTGACATCCAGAACCAGATCTCTCTTTTGACTGTGTCTTAACTGTTCACATGATATACTCCAATACCCAGAGAGAGAGAGAGAGAGAGAGAGAGAGAGAGAGATGCCAGCTGCTACATGTGTCAATATCTAAGTCAAATGAGGATAAAGTGCAAAGCAAATAATAAAGACTTATTTCAAAGTAAAAAATTGTCTCGGGTCAGATGCTGTAAATGATTTACTGAATTTAAAAAAATATATTCGTTAGAATATTAAAAAACACTAAGAAGTTCTGCACACATGGACCCAGTATTTGATCTGTTGGTTTTGGCAGCAGTTTCAAATATTGCTATTGAGAGACAAATATGGTTTGTAAAGTAAAAATGTCTCTGGATGGCAAATAGCATATTATAGAGAAAGTTTGTGTAAACACAATTAATGCAGGACTGGTCATTGTAACCATAAACTGATGACAGATATTTTCATTGAGAGTATTTCTGTAACAGTGTGTTGTGAGAGAGATAGTTTTATGCTACTAATTTGCTCTATTTACCTTTTTAAAAATCTCAGATATACTAAGAAAAAGCAGCATGTACCTGTCTGTCATCAGAGCAGCCTTTAACATTTATTCGCCTACTATGCTATAGAATACACAACTACAGCAGCTGGCAGATACATTCAGGAAAACAACTGGTCCCTGTCAACGCCACCCAACCTTCTAAGGCCAAACAGGCAGTTACAAAGTAACAAATAAAGGCCAGCGTTTTGTTTTGCCAATAGCCTTGTGTGTTTTTCCCCTCCTCTTTTGTTCAAAATGTGCAACACCATTAAAGGGACCTGATTAGAACAAAGGAACAAGGATCACTGAAACAATTATGATATAAATGAAAATGCACAATAAAAAAACAAAAATCAGGAAAATAATGCCAGGTGAAGATGAATACACATCCGCTGGGAACAATTACATAGCAGATGCATCCAAAAATTCATTATCAATGTATAATTTGACATGTCCCTAGTAATGTAATTCATTACATTTACAAATAATTCATCACAGGTGTTGGGAACTAGAATGGCATTAAGGATTCTTTTGTTATTCACTGGGAAGAAAGGAAATGTCCAGTTTGTAAATACACATTATATCCAGTTTTAGAAAATGGTTTTGTCTTTTGTTGTATAAATACGCATACCCATCTATGATACCAGATAAGTAATATATCGAAATACTGTTTACGTTCTAAAATATATTAATTTTTCTCCACTAACCGTACTGGAGATGATAAACATGACACTATTTTTCTTATAAATAGCTCAAGAGACCAGTCTTGCAAACCCTTATTTATGGTTGCATTGATTTTAGCTATCTATGGTGTATTTCTAATGTTCTAGTCTTGGTTTTAATAAGTAGATTCTTTTAAAAAGGGCAAATCTTGCTCACTTGATTATAGTCCCATTTATCTTAAATGGAATTTTGCACGAGTAAAGTGAGCAGGATTTGATCCAAGATATTTTTCCATGATCCAACTGAAAGCAAATCTCTTTTTTAAACTTTCTGTTTACTGTTTCAGGGGTGATGATATTGCATTGAACTTAAAGGGAATTTTGCTTGTATGACGAGCAAGATCTGGTCCTCACTAGAAACTGAAACGGGCAACATTTCTTTTGTGATCAAATTTCACAAAATCTTAGAAATATTAATTTTGTCAGTTTCTCTCTCATATGAATTTCATCTACCCAAACTAACTTTGATTCACTCTGTATGCTGCATGGATAAGACTCAGGCTGAGGTCCCCATGTCATTAATCATAATGCACTATGCCAAATAGGTTCTAAAACCTTTGAAAACTGGAGTAAGCACATATTTGTACTCAGAGATGATAACATACAGTACCTATTACCAGATGGTACCACTCCACCATCAACCTCAGCCTGGACCAGTCCACACAAGAGAGCCACTTCCTGGACATTACAGTGCAAATAAGTGATGTCACATAAACATCACCCTATACTGGAAACCTACTGACCGCTATACGTACCTACATGCCTCCAGCTTCCATCCAAGACACATCACATGATCCATTGTCTACAGCCAAGCCCTAAGATACAACCGAATTTGCTCCAACCCCTCAGACAGAGACAAACACCTACAAGATCTTTATCAAGCATTCTTAAAACTACAATACCCACCTGGGGAAGTGAGGAAACAGATTGACAGAGCAAGACGGGTACCCAGAAATCACCTACTACAGGACAGACCCAACAAGGACAATAACAGAACACAACTGGCCATCACATATAGCCCCCAGCTAAAACCTCTCCAGCACATTATCCACGATCTACAACCTATCCTGGAAAATGATCCCTCACTCTCACAGACCTTGGGAGGCAGGCCAGTCCTCGCTTACAGACAACCCCTCAACCTGAAGCAAATACTTACCAGCAACTACACACCACACCACAGAAACACCAACACAGGAACCAATCCCTGTAGCAAACCTCATTACCTACTCTGTCCCCATATCTACTCTGGTGACACCATCAGAGGACCCAACCACATCAGCCATACCATCAAGGGCTCATTCACCTGCACATCCACTAATGTTATATATGCCATCATGTGCCAGCAATGCCCCTCTGCCATGTACATTGGCCAAACCGGACAGTCCGTCCGCAAAAGAATAAATGGACACAAATCGGACATCAGGAATGGTAACATACAAAAGTCAGTAAGTGAACACTTCAATCTCCCTGGTCATTCTATTACAGATTTAAAAGTCACTATCATTGAACAAAAAAACTTCAGAAACAGACTTCAAACAGAAACAGCAGAACTAAAATTCATTTGCAAATTTAACACCATTAATCTGGGCTTGAATAGGGACTGGGAGTGGCTGGCTCATTACAGAAGCAGCTTTTCCTCTCCTGGAATTGACACCTCCTCATCTATTATTGGGAGTGGACTACATCCACCCTGATTGAATTGGCCCTGTCAACACTGGTTCTCCACTTACGAAGTAACTCCCTGCTCTTCATGTGTCAGTATATAATGCCTGCATCTGTAACTTTCACTCTATGCATCTGAAGAAGTGAGGTTTTTACCCACGAAAGCTTAGGCCCAAATAAATGTTAGTCTTTAAGGTGCCACCAGACTCCTTGTTGTTTTTGTAGATACAGACTAACACGGCTACCCCCTGATACTTATTACCAGGTAGTTCGGATCATTGTTACAAAGTGTCATGGGAGTTATTTAGCATTATTATTAGCTCCTCCTTCCACACTCCTTTTGTCGGATAATTGTATTATGACTTCTTATTACACTCAGCCACTTCCGTTTGTTTCTAACTGTGACATAAGTAACATTGTGGACTAAGTCCTTAACTGCACCAGAGCTGAGCTCAATGCAGCTGAGAAGCGAGGGTGAGAAGGGTTCCAGGGTGGCTCTGGAGGTGCTCTCCTGATCTCTGGGGCTGCCAGTTGCCTGTTCACCCCTGTTCAACTTTAATGTAACTAAATTACATTCAACTGCCAGAGTTTCCAAAGGGCCATTCCACAGGGATGGAGATTGCCAGAGCACACACTTCCTCATGCCCCCCTATCGGGGAGTGCCCAGTCTGGTGTAATTTTGAGGTGACCATGCTGGCTTTACATCAGAGTTCTGATTTCCCTCTACCCTAAGGAAATCCTCAGCTGTCTATTTAGAGCAGCTTTATGGTTCCTTTGCACAGACTAGTGGTGAGAGGGGTGGGGATGGGGGTGGTGAGCTTGCATAGTATGGGCCAGTATCTGACCCTATGCCTCTGCTCCTGGAAGAGACGAGTACCTTGCTTCCAATATTTTTTCCTGTTCACATTGTATTCAAATATTATTCCCTGTTCATACCTTATTTTTTAAAAACGTATCAAACAATGGCAACACATGTTACGGTAAATGACTGTCAGGCTATGATAGTCTAAATGGGTAAATCCAGATGGTATAGAAATGAACTGAGATGGCAATGGAATATAAAAAAAAAATCAAAGATGCATAGGCGAACTAAAATCTTTTAATTCATTACATGAAGTGGGAGAACAAGACACACTTTGCTCATGAAAGCACTGACAGATTTCCCTCTTCTGATGAATATTCTGACTTGAAATATGAGGCTCAGCCTGTGATCAGATTTATGTAGGTGGACTCACACAGAGTCCCACTGAAGTCAATTGGGGTCCATGCATGTGTCTCACAGATCCGGTCTTTAATTTTAAATATCAAGTGGTTAAAGTACCAACACGTTCATTTCTACATCTCCACTGAAAAGAACATTCTACCTCCTGAAGACCAGCATGGTATCATCACTATTTGCCTATTTGAGGGGCGGAGGAGGGAAAAGCTGAGCTATGAAGCAACAAGCAACAGCAGCTTAATTTTCCTTTTCAGGGCAAATGTTGAAATCCTGGCCTCACTGAAGTCAATTGGAGTTTGCCATTGATTTCAATGGACCCAAGATTTCACCCAGACTTCACAAACTTCCACTCCAATTCTGAATGGATATTTGGTCCAACCAACATATATAAGCCTTATCCTTATCCTGGTTGCAAATATTTGTGTGAAGGGGTTTTTGTTCATGTGAAGTTTTAGGAGAGGATGGCTGTTCTTTGTCTGAATGCTTAACATCATATGCAAACTAGAGTGAATTCCCTAGTCATTATTCACCATCTGTTACTGAAATTTTCTGTTTAAAATGTTCGGTCAATCAATCAGAGACCTGAAAGAATGCTGTGTGATTTAGGTGACCAATCATGTCCAGCAAACAGTCAAAATGGACAGTCTATGAACACCAGATAGGCTGAACATTGTTTTTATAATGAGTTTGCAAACACTGTGAAATAATGAACATATTTACAAAAATCAGGATGAGTTCAAGAACAGTAGAAAAAGGGTGAAATTCGTTGGCTAATTTATTTGCTAAGAATAATTTGACCAGCTCTAGTGATATATCACAAAATTCCATTAGGTGTCACACAATAACTCTGTTTTATTCAATGTGTTGTGCTATATCACAAGGCAACTCAGCAGATTATTCACATCACCACTCTGTATACTTCTCAGGATGCAGAGCAAAATCTTCATTGAAATTCAAATCATGCCTTCAACATTTTTCCAGTGGTATGTTTTAAATAAATAAATTAACAAACTTAAATGGGGGGAAACTAACATTATGGTTTCATTATAGGTATTACAATTATTACAAAACTCTTTTTCCCTCTAACTCTTCATCTATAACAAAGCTATCATTACATTTGCATGTTTTATTATATACTGTAACTACTTGAGGGCACTATGTCAGTAAGCATCAGATTTGTAAGTGACTAGAGTTAAAATCATGCTCAACAAATCTTCAGTGCAATCTTCTAACATGAGTGCTAATAATGCTATATAAAGTGTCATCTTTTATACTAAAAAAACCCACAATCAGCTCTCAATTAAAGCTATGGTGAATTTATATAACTGTTTGGAATAGGCCAATGTAGCCAAAGGACAGTGGCAATTAAACTTACATTTTTTTCTACATAATGCAAATACCGAATGGGGTCACAAAACTTGCTGCTTAAATAAATTTGGCTGATGTATCTGGAGCAATTTATTTGTCTAATGTTTTACTGGGCTTGCATAGTTAAAGATTTCTCTGGAGATTTAGTACAAGTCAAGTATGAAAGTAGCTACAGTAAAAAGAAAATGGACATTAAAAAAAAAAGCTGAAGTAGTTTCCTACTTGCAAACTTCTATTCTGCCAAATAATCTCTGAATTAAATACTGTATAAACATCCTGCCAGGACTTCCTCCACAGGTACAGTGGTCTCCTCCTGCGTATGAAGAATGACGTCATTCCCATATGCTGCAATATGAACCATTTGGCTTGAGTCCTCTAAGTTTGCATTCATGGATAATAATATAATTTTATTAGTTCTCATGCCAGAAATTTTAGTTATTTAATTATTTTGTCCTTATACAATGGAACAAAATGTGTCTGCAACTCCCCTTGATGTCCATACGCATTTCCCTACAGTTATTCAGTACTGCTTTTAATAACCTCCTCTTTATATTTAAAATTGCAAACACAGTGTGGATATAGCTTTCCTGGCAATCATTTTTGGCCAACAATGCAGTTTGCATTTTTATAGGGTCAAATATCCATAGCAAAACAAATTTGGCTGTGTTTGCAAAAGGGAAGATGTGACGGCACTCTGTCTCATGCCTCATGTTGCCAAGTAACCACAGATATATTGGAGTCTATTAATACCAGGCAAGTCTTTCCAGGGCCATTTTATGTGGTAGATTTTGCAATTATGCTATTAGACCTTTTTGTGGCATTTCCTGCCTTTTGCCAAAAGATTCCTCTAAGCTCAGTTGTGCGTTGCCTCTCCTGGAATGAATGATTTGAGTAAATGAATGGCTCGGGGTGAGTTTCTTCTTCAAATCAATATCCGAGTGGTTGTGGTCACCAAAATCCTTGATGCCAGTTCAGCACTGCCAGGTTAACCTAGACATTGATGCTCTTGCTGGGAAAGGACATATCTGGGCCTTACACTGTGCCTCAGTTCATTTTATCAATGTGAATAACTTAATGGGCATGAGAAAATACACACAGACTGCCAAAGTCAACAGATATTTATGAGTGCTAAGCGGTTGGTTGGATTTTTGAGATGCTAAGAGCCTATTTCTCTGCTGCTTTTTTCTTCCCTCTCCTCTTTTTAATCCTACTTCCAAGTTAACTGTCTCAAGAGTAGAGTTGGGCCCAAACTAAAATGTTGGCTACAAACACCATCAAAACTTTGAGGATTTTTGAAATCCAGATCTGAATTTTGCTGCTTGGAGCTCATCTCTATCCCTGACATGTCCCTTTGCTGCTGCATCCTCTCTTCCATGCACATGTGTTCTTTCCATTAACAACTTTAATAATGCTTAAGGACTGTTTCCCGATACAAGACCAGACATTCATAAATTCATAGATTCTAAGGCCAGAAGGGACCATTGTGATCATCTAGCCTGACCTCCTGTATAACACAGGCCGGAGAACTTCCCTCAAATGATCTGTACAGCAGATCTTTTAGAAAAACATCCAATCTTGATTTTAAAATGGTCAGTGACAGAGAATCCATCACAACCCCTGGTAAATGGCTTCAATGGTTAATAACTCTCACTGTTAAAAATGTATACCTTATTTCCAGGCTTCAACTTCTAGACAGTGGATCATATTATACCTTTCTTTGAGATATTGAAGAGCCTATTATTAAATATTTGTTCCCCATGTAGATTGTAATCAAGTCACTCTTAACCTTCTTTTTGCTAAACTAAATAGATTGAGCTTCTTTAGTCTATCATTATAAGGCATGTTTTCTAATCCTTTAATCATTCTTGTGGTTCTTCTTTGAACCCTCTCCAATTTATCAACAGCCTTGAATTGTGAACACTAGACCTGAACACAGCATTCCAGCAGTGGTCACACCAGTGCCAAATACTGGTAAAAATCTTTCTGTTCCTACTTGAAATTCCTCTGTTTATGCATCCAAGAATTGCATTGGGCCGTTAGATCACAGTGTTGCACTGGGAGCTCATGTTAAGCTGATTAACCACCACCACGCCTAAATCTTTTTTTCACTGCTTCCCAGGATAGTGTCCTCCATCCTGTAAGTATGGCCTTCATTCTTTGTTCCTAGATGTATACATTAACATTTAGCCATATTAAAATATATGTTTGCTTGAGCCTGGATTACCAAGTAATTGCTCTGTATCAATGACCTGACCTTTTCGTTATTCACAAATCCCCCAATTTGTGTGTCATCTGCAAACTTTATCAGTGATGATTTTATGTCTTCTCCTAGATCATTAATAAAAAAGTTACATAGCATAGGGCCAATAACTGATCCATCCCTACAAGACGGCATTAGAAACACACACATTCAATGATTCTCCATTTGCAATTACATTTTGAGATCTGTCAGTTAGCCAGCTTTTAATCCATTTCATGAGTGCCATGTTAATTTTATATCTTTTTAGTTTTTTAATAAAAATGTTATGCGATACCAAGTCAAATGTTTTACAGAACTCTAAGTATATTACACCAACACTATTACCTTTATAAATAAACTTCTAAACTTATCTAAAAAGGATATCTAGTTAGTTTGACAGGAACTATTTTCCATAAATTCATGTTGATTGGTATTAAATATATTACCCTCCTTTATTTTTTTATTAACCAGGTCCCGTATCAGCTGCTCTATTATTTTGCCTGGGATCAATGTCAGACTGATAAGCCTGTAATTACGTGGGTCATCCAACTTCTCCTTTTTAAATATTGGTACAACATTAGCTTTCTTCCAATGTTCTGGAACTTCCCCAGTGTCCCAACACTTGTTGAAAATCAACACTAATGGTCCAGCGAGTGCCTCAGTCAGCTCTTTTATAATTCTTATATGCTAGTTATCTGAACCTGTTGATTTTAAAATGTCTAACTTTTTAGTAGCTGCTGTTTAACACCCTCCTGAGATACCAGTGGAATAGAAATAGTGTTATCATATGATAGGACTACATCATCTGTTTTTTCCCAAATACATTAACAAGGTATTAATCACCCAAAAGGTCTGCATAGATCTGCCTCACCCTAGTTACTTGACCCATTCTCTTACTGCATTGCCTGTGTGTGACAGGGTGTTTCAGGACTTCATGGCCCCCTGCTGGAGGGATGCTCCCTAGGCTGCAGGCAGAGGAACCAAGCCAGGCTCAGGCTTATTACTGGCCACAATCAGTGGCAAGGGCTAATAAGGAACCCTGTGATTCAATCCCAAAAAGGGAACTTAACCTAGAAAGGATAAGAAGCTATTTTTGTTTATAATTGGCCCTGAAGGGCAAGGAACTATTTTTATCTTTTGAATTTTTTATACCCTGGAAGGGGTTTAGCACAGTGTGACCAGGACAGAGGGCCAAATCACATAAGACCCACAGAGGCATGATGACAGCCAGCAGGGGGTTCTAGTAGCTGAAAAGAAAGGCAGCGGAGAGCGGTGGTTAATGGGGTTGTTACTCAAGAAGCTCAAGCAGCTTAGTTTTCCCTACTGAGCAAGGTTTGCGCCATCCTAAAGGTTAAGCTCCTTAAAACCTTGGTATACCATCTACAAACAGTTTAGCAGAAATGTTTAATCAAACCTAAGATGGTATGATAAAAAAAAGTTTGTAAAAACAGACTCCTGAAACTTGGACCAATTACTGCTATACCTGTTGTTTGCGTACAAGAAGTGCCACAAGCTTCGATGGGATTTTCTCCCTTTGAATTATTATATGCCTGGTAGCCCTGGGAATCCTCAATTTACTTAAAGAAACAAGGGACAAACATCCTTCTCACTCCCAAAATGTCCTACAATACATTATGCAGATGTGCGAATACCTAAACTGAGGGTCACAGATTGCTCGAGAGAATCTGGAACGAGCCCAATAAACTCAGGCTTTGATATTTATAATAAAGGGGCTTGGGAAAGGATTTTCTACGCCAGGGATCGGCAATCTTTGGCACGCCGCCTAACAAAGAAAGCCGCTGGCGAGCCAGGACAGTTTGTTTACCTGGAGTGTCTGTAGGTTCGGCCGATTGCAGCTTCCACTGGCCATGGTTCGTGCTCCAGCCCAATAGGGGATGCGGGAACTGGTGTGGGCTGAGGGATGTGCTGACCACCACTTCTTGCAGCCCCCATTGGGAGTAGCAATCGGCCGAACCTGTGGATGCTGCAGGTAAACAAACCATCCCAGCCCGCAAAGGCTTTCCCTGAGAGGCTGCGTGCCAAAGTTTGCCGATCCCTGTTCTACTCAGTGGACAGGGTCTTACTGTTACTGCTCAGCACTGAAAGTAAACTTTTGGCCAGGTGGCAATGCCCTTATGAGGTCCTTCTGAGGATTGGGGAAGTGGACTATGAAATCAGTTACCCTGACAAGGAAAAACAAATTTATCATGTGAACCTACTGAAGCCAAGGAGTCTCTCCACAGGTGAACCTTTCCCCACATCTGCAGTGGCAGGCCAGGAACCTGTTGGAATATTTTAGTACTATATTTTCTTCACAGGCAGGTTGGATTCCTCTGCTGGGCTATCACATCCAAATTAATTCAGGGTCAAAGTCTAAAAATAAAACTTATCACATTCCTGAGAAGCTCTGAGGGGCTATAGAGCAAGGGGTTTGGGCAATGTTAGAACTTAGAGCCATTGAGGAATACAAAAGTCTTTGGAGCATAAGCCAGATGGCATGACCCAATTTTGTGTGGATTTTCAAGGGTTGAACTCGGTTTCACAATTCAATCCTATCCCATGCTCTGCATTAACAAGCTCCTGTATTGACTTGGAAAAGCTAAATACATTAAAATAGACTTGACAAAATGGCATTGGCAAATACTCTTTATGAAGAATTCAAGAGAAAATACAGCATTCACCACCCCTCTAGGGCTGTTCCAATTTACCATGCCCTCCAATTTGCTTGGATCCCTGACCACCTTTCAAAAACTCATGGACTTCATCATCACTGACAGTTTGCAGCTTCCTATCTTGATGATGTGGTGACCTTCAGCCCAGATTGGCAATCACATCTTGTCCATGTAATATCGGTATTTCAGTCAATAGAAGAAGCCAGGTTCACAGCAAATCCTAAGAGATTCAAATTTAGTATGCTGGAGACCAAACACTTTCTGGTAGGAAATGGGAAAATACAGCCTCGTCAAAATAAAATAGAGGCCCTGAGGAAAACCCTAATTCCAAAACCAAAAGCAAGTTTGGGCCTTCTTAGGCTTAGTGAGTTATTACCGTTGCCTCATACCCCATTTCGCAACACTGGCCACCCTTTTAATGGACCTCACAAAGACAATGGCACTGAAAATAGTTTAGGGGACTTTGAGTGTCAAAAGGCATTTCAAAGAATAAAGACCATCTGGGGACAACCACCTATGCTTTGATGTCCAGACTTTTCATTACCATTTATTTTGCACACGGACACATCTGAAGTAGGCTTAGGAGCTGTACTTTCACAAAACCGCCAAGGATCAGAACATGCAACATTTAAGCAGTAAGCTCCAGTAACAAGAGGCCAAGTACTCTACATAAAGAAAGAGTGCCTAGCTATATGGTGGCTCTGCAATATTATCTGCTAGGAGCTTTGTTTGAGCTGATCACAGACCACATCCCTTTATAGTAGATCCAGGCAATGAAAGATATCAACCCTCGCATTACACAGTGGTACCTGGCCTTACAGCCTTATGCTCTCACATGACACTGTCTGGGATCCCAACATGGGAACGCAGAGTGTTTTCTCTTGACTAGGGGTGGTTGTTACCCCCAAACAAGACCGACATCTTGATTCCTCTGTGTGGGGGAAGATATGTAATAAGGTGTACCAGGCGTTCATGGTCTCCTACCAGAGGCCCTGCTACTTTGCTGCACCCCACCCCAGGAAACAGTTATTGGTGAAGAAAGAGCAGACATTTTGGAAAACAATGAGATCTGATCCTCCAGCAGCCAGAAGGGCTGGGGACCAACAATAACCAGCTAAGGTCCGGCAGGCCAAAATAAAAGGAGTTGCCTGCTGTCGCTAAGTCAGTCCCTAGCTGGAACAGAGGAGTGAGGAGGGACACTCCCTAGGTTGCAGCCAGAAGAACTCGGCTTGCCAAGGCTCATTACTGGTCACAGTCAATGGCAGGGGCAAAGAAGGAACCCTGCTAGTTCAGTCCTGAAGAAGGAATTTAACCCAGAAAGGGTAAAAAGATATTTTCAGTTATAATTGGCCTTGAAGGGCAAGAAATTGTTTCTAGTTTTTGAAATTTTTTATATCCTGGAAGGTATTTTGTATTGTGTGAACTGGCTGGAGGGCTGAACCACACAAGATGCACAGAGACACAGCTGACAAGTAGCTGAAGAGAACAGTAGCACCATGTCCAAGGGGGCGCACAGGAGGTGAATGTAACCCACTACACTCTGCAACAACTAACACTAGTCTGATTCTTGTAGTGATTGCTGTGTTGTTTGATTGTTGGTCTCCTTTGCCTTTTGGTATGCCTGTCATAGGTCCTTGGCTTTCATGCTGCATTGCTGCTGCTGCCTGTTGTAGCCCTTCTCCTGCATCCCACAAGAAATCTGCTAGTAGATGTTCATGTTTGTACAGCTGGATCGGAGCTGTGCCTGCACAGCCTCTTCTTCCCACAGGCCCAGGAAAGCCAATACCTCCTGTACACTCCAGGCAGGAGTGTGTCTGTAGAATGTATCGGGCATGGTCAGCTGGACAGTTAAACTCAACAATGGAGAGCTGCTAGGTGTGATCAGCAATTCAGGCAACCAGGAAAAGGAATTTAAAAAATTCATGGGGCTTTAAAGAGGAGGGGCGGCTTCCGGTCCACCTGGCCCCTGGGCAACTGAGTTCAGAACGGTCACCAGAACTATCAGTGTGGGTCATTATGGGACTGCTCCTGGAGGCCAGCAACAGTCTACACTATGACTATGTTAACCTAACTACATCAACACTGACTCTATGCTGCTCGGGGAGGTGGTGTTTTTAAGTCAATGTAGCAGGGCACTTACATCAGCAGGAGCGAAATTTAAGTGTAGATACATCCACTGCTAGGTCGATGTAAGCTGCTGTGTGTCGACCTAACTGTAGTGTAGACCAGGCCTTAAAAACAACTACAGGATTTGGCCCAATAACCAAAGCTGAGATATAGGGAAAAAGGGCTTTAAAACACCAAATAGTTCTTCACACCCTCTTGGTTGCTAGAAGGCAACTCCCGCAACATAGAACTGAATAAAAAGAATGAGAGACAAAAAGCCTTATTAGCAAACAGCAACAACCCAAAGATTTATATCCAAAATAACAAATTGAAGATCTCAATTTGGATCATATGTCACAGCGGTTTGTTATAATCAAATGCAGTGCAGCAGTCCTAAAACGTATGTTTTCAGAAGACTTTTAGGTCCTGCTTTCACTAGCTCATTCCAAATAACACTCTGGCATGGAGAGGAAGAGGTAAGGGAGATGGCACAGGAGAGAAAACCCAGTGAAAACATATCACTCTCTAACAGAAACGATTGTTAAGACATGTTATTTTGGTGAACTACATGGTTCAAGTATGCCTGGAAGTCATATAGATACTGGAAATTTTTCAGGCTCAAGTACCTAAAGTTGTAAACTGATTGTCTGCAGTAGGGAAGGCATTTCTCCCTATGGCACACTCCCCGTTCTACTACACTGATATTCTAGGGCCTGTGTTATACAGAAAGTCAGACTAGATGATTAAAGTGGTCCCTTCTGGCCTTGGAATCCATGAATCTATGAAAAACTGGCCCTGTGATTAATAAGTTATGTTCAAGGCCTAGTGGAGCATCAGTTTATTAATCACTGTAGGAGCAAGAATACTGGACTTGAAGGATAAATGATCTGACATAGTGGGGCAACTAGGTAGTTATCTTCCTTTTATAACACTTTTACATACTTGATTACAAGTGTCCATTTTAAAAAATTGTTATCATATTAAATCTACACCTCTTCTCTTTTTTACTTCATCCTCTTTATTTCAGTACAACAAGGAGCTTCTTTCCTTTCAATGAAAGAGTAGGATATCTCCAACTACCAGTTAGCTATCTTTATGGGCATCTAGCTCCACATCAAAATGACTAATACCTGCATTCTATTAGTAGGGTGACCATATTTCCCTAAGCTGAATATGGGACACCTGGTGAAATTATTCATATTCAAGCAAGTTCAACGGCAATCAATCAGAACTATGCAATACAAATGTTCAAATTAACATCAAGTTGACTGAGCCCCCATTAAAAAGAAATACTGCGTAGTTGGATTCTTTTTATTTACCTTATCCTTAAGGCTTTAGGATTCACACAGGGAGGGGTAACACACACACACACACACACACACACTCCTACCCCCACCCCCGCCCACACATGGGGAGAGGTGACACATAGACATTCCCAAACACCCCTCTCACACGGGTGTGTGTGGGGGGTGACCAACTGGCCCGACCCTCCCTGTCCGACGCTCTCCACCCTCCATGCCTGGCTGGGCCCCCGGGATGGATCTGCCTCTCCTGGTACCTGACGCCACATTTGCCCAAGGCAATATGTTTGGGGGGGCATGCAGGATCACATTCCCCTCTCCCCAAATTTCCCAGGGTTCACACCAGAATGTGGCCAGCAGCAGTCTTTTGGCACTGTGTCGGAGGGAAGGACTGGGAGCTGCTTCCAGACGCAGGAGAGGAAGAGGTGGTGGGAAGGGACAACCTGGCCCATGTCTTTGCCTAGCTAATCCCCGACCCCGCCCGCCCTGCCCCCCATGGCTGGAAGCAGCTCCCGTCCCTCCCTTCCCATCCAGTGTTGAAAGGCAGCTAGCACCTCTAGGCTGCTGCTGGCCACCTACATAGTCCAGCCACCTCCTGTCCCCTGGCTATGGTGCAGGCAGGAAGGGGTTAAGCCCTAGGGATGCATTGTGCACCAGGGCCCAGAGAACCTAGGGTGACCAGATGAAGGAAAGCAAATATCTAGACACATGGGGGGTGGGTGCCCGCCGGCGGAGCAAAAAAATAAACCCGAGTCAGTCCTTGCCGGCGGAGCAAAAAGAAATAAAGCGCTGCCGGCGGATATCGGGAAATATCGGGACGTCTGGTCACCCTAAGAGAACCTGACTGCAGGGGCTTCAGTGAGCCCAGCCGGAGAGGTGGCTCAGCAGAGCGTGGAGGGAGGGGTGGGGGTGGGTGAAGAGGATGCTGTGGAGTCTGCAGGATTCGAGTGCAAACAGGCTGGAAATTGCTTCCTTCTCCCTCCTCCCCTGCTATTCCAGAGTTTAGCTGAGGGGCAGAGAGGCTTCCCCATGCCAGCGCTGTGCGGGGCTTTGGCACACGCAAAGCTCGGCTCCTCCTAGCCAGTGCCCCGGGCCAGAGGGTCTTGGGCTTTCCCGGGGTGCTGGCCTAGCCAGAGGCAGTAAGGGAAGGAAGGAGCCTGCCCACCAGGCTGTTGGTGAGCTGAGCGCTCCGACCAGTGGCTGGTTCTCCGCTCAGTGCTGGGAGTGGTATGCGTCCCACTGGGGGGAAATATGGAGGAGCAGAGGGGCTTGGAGTGGGTTGAAGGGGCAAAGCAGGAAGAGGACAGCAAGAGGGGGGCATATAAAGGACCAATGGGTGAGCAGCAGCTTGGTGCCTGCCCGCACTCACCAGCCACCGCAGCTCACCAACCTAGCTAATATTCCACGCCAGTTGGAAACGGGATGGGAGGCAGGGCCTGGAGAGACTATGGGTAGCTCTCCAATCGGATGTTACTCAGAATGGCCATAGCAACATATGCTACAGCTCTACCCCTTATGGACTCTAGAATGTCCTCTATGCTGGGTGCTATAAGGGGGCCTGTATAGGGCAACCTAGGTTATACTATACAGTTCCTGAGCTGGGGGAATTCTCCCCAGGTCACCTTAAGGGATTTTACTACCACTATACACTGCTGCAGAGGCATACAGATGGTATAATCGAGGGAAGAATACCTTTCTTAGTGTGTAGTTGCCGATCTTGGCCATATCCCTAATGACAAAATTAGAGACATACTTAGACTGCTTATGGCACTATTTGGTAGTAATGGCACTGGAATAAAATGTATATTCAAGGAACACTCAGCAGTATACAGAATAATATGGATACAATCAAGCTGAGCTTCATGGGCTGAGCCACAAATTGAATTTGATGATATTTGCAACGACTTTTTTCACTTTTCACAAAATATGTTTCGAAGAGATTTTTTTTTTGTGCCTGGCATATTTAAGGATAGAGAAAGTGTATGACTACTTGCCTGATCATGCGCTTGTGCCACAAGACACAAGCCCTCTCTAATTTATCTAAGTGTCAGTTATCCAATCAGAAAGCAGAAAAAAATACCATGTTACTTAGGTGACCAATATCCCCCTGTGAACAATAAATTGTAACGAGTGAATAATCAAAGCAATAGCCATAGCAAATATTTCACAGCAAACCACAGGCTAAAATTTGTTTGCTTAAAACAGTCAAATAATTTTGAACAACGATCAGTTTGAAAATATAAAATCCTGTTTGCATATAATTTGTGAATAGGGAAAAGGGGCTAAATTTATTGAAAAACTGCTGCAAATAGCTCACATAGCTCCAATAACAATGCAAAAAATCTTTAGTATCCAGAGCTTTAAAAGTATTCAGAGAAGATCAGAGGCGACTTCCCTGTTGATACTTCTCCAGTACAAAAGATGAGATATTCCTAAAATACACATAAAACTAGAATGAAATTATTTATAAGCAAAGCACCTCAGAAACCTGCAAATAATATCTCAATCTTCCTATATTTTTCTTTATTCACCACACCATAGCATGAGTAATTTTGAAACTGCAGCATTCCATTTATTGTACAATTATGTTATATTATTTTCCTATTGCCACAAAGCTTCCATGAAAACATGCTCCATATATGCCTAAGCAATTTACCTTGTATGAATATTTGCATTAAATAAATGAAAATCCCCCTCTTTCTAAAGATATCATGTAGAGACACAAAAGTGTTCCCTGCTATTAGAAATGTGCTTGTACAGAGCTAAAAATTGTAAATGAATTTGTAGTTGGTTGGTTCCATTTAAATAAAGTAGACTGAATGTGCATCTTTATGAAATTGTGTTTATTTAGCCAGAAAACACAAATATTTCTATTAAATATGCTTTCCAGTTTAACTCCTAATTCTTGTATTTGTACGAATGTTTGCTTTTGTTTAGCTGTACTTTAGAATGAGTGTACTGGTGAGATTTTGTAGTCACTTTTCAACAAAATATTTTCTTCAGATTAGGGTATGACATAAGTTTCAGAAGTGTGATGGACAGCTTATATAAATCCATTCATCAACATGTAGAGCAGAGACTAGTCCATGTAATTTCCCAATACTGAGCAGTTTAAGTCAGTGATTTGCCTAAAATGGTTGATTGAAAGCTTAAACAGTAATTATGCATACTACTGTGATTTTTAAAAAATTAATGTTAATTAGATCACATATTACCTTTATTAAATGCAGAGATCACAATATTGCTCTTTATTTATATTTATTTATAATTACATTACTTTCCCAAAAGGTTAATGAAGAAACCACAAAACAGACTGAGTTTGTGTGTGTCCATGTGTAATGTATAATGCCTAGGGTTTCGAAACAGAAATTAAATATCAACGGGAAAAAAAATCACATATGGCAAAATGAAGCCTAAGAACAAATGTATTTTTGTGATACTGTCTGTAATTCATGCTGGATAATCATGAACCCAGCAGTTAATGACCTCTACTCTGATACATTAAGTCCAACCACAGATAATGGTGTCCTGTGTAAATTAACAAACCCAGTGGTAAACTTGCTTCTAGTTCAGCAGGAGACAGTGTGCAAATTAGCATTAGTTCTTAATAAGATCAGTGTCCTGCCATCTACAGTTCTGTAGTGTTCATAATGCCAGGTTTTTTTTTTTCAGGTGAAATTTTTTTCTCTTGAGGACACTTGTACAATGCATTCTCCTGACAGAGAGTCATCCTCATCCTAATCAGTCCCCTACTTGAAAACTTTCCCCATTTCTTACACTTTCATGCTGTGAGTGCTGCTGTGAGTTGTTGGGAATGATTATTCATTTGTAAGCTTCTTTAATAACATTTCCTTTAGATGTTGAGGTACCCAACAGAGCAAACCAAGGATTTGATTGTATAATTATAGCTATTCAGAAAAAATGACGGTCACTCTATGGGCAATCTTTGTCTAATTTATTGATTGAAGCTTATTACAGCCTAAAATAATATTTATTAAATTCTTTCAAATAAACAGCTACTTATAATATACACAGGTAAAGTATCAACAAGGATCCGATTCTGTGAATTACAGAACACTTCATCCTGCAAGGATCTGAATGCCATCTACCCCTTTCAAAATAGGGTGCTTAGCACTTCATTGGAGGTGCTCTGCACGTTTCAGGATCAGGCCCTAAAATACAGTTTTGCACTACATCTGAGCACACACAAACACATTTTCATAAGGAATGGTTATGAGAAATAGAATTTATCTTCTGCTTAAAAATAATTATATACTGTAGGTTTGAAAATGTCATGCACATTTTTAATTTATATTTATAAAAGTTCCCTTTCTATGCAATACTAAAGCATAATTATTTCATTTGAAAGCTATATATTTTGCTTTTTTTAAAATAGTACCTGCTAAAATGGGAAAATAGGATTATTATGAACTAATATTCACTAGTTTATTTGATTAATTTTGCCCTCACTTGTTGAATAAATTATTCACATGCAATTTTTCCACTATTCAACCAGCTCTCTACATGCTCTGACAATTTATGACAAATAAATTAGTCATGAATATTGTCCATCAATTGATGAATACTTTTTTCATGAACAAAATTTTTACATTATTTGATGAGGTCTAATTAGAATATTTCAGCCATAATTTACATGGTAAAAAAAAAGTGGACATTTTCTAATTTGTATGTATATAGCAATATGTGAATATGATGTGTGTATGTATGTATGAAGAATATACCACAATCCTATATATAATATGATTTCATATATAGCTCTTGTCTGAACAAATATGTGTGCGTGTGGGACTGAGGTATATTCTGTATTCTTCATACATTTATCATGGAAGTTTTGTGAGTAAAACTTAAATATACAGCTCTTGTCTGAACAAACCTCTCATTGTAAAATGTTTACCTTCATGACACGTACTATTATTTCATGATTATTTTAAAATACACTTAAAGAGTTTTACATGTTACCCAGCTACTAAGAATGCCTTAATAGAGAACTAATTTTTGTTAGAGGTGTCTCGACAATTTGAATTTTATATGCATGCATTATGTTTTCTTAAAATGGGGAAATTATGCATCTGAAGGAATCTGTCTAGAATAATGGGGTTCTATAGAGGTTACTTTAATCATGTTCACTAGCAGTTATAGCTGTTTTACATCTTATTTGCAACAAAAGGGAACTCTAATTATCTTCAAAAAGAGCATAAAATGGTGTGCTTTGCTGCTGATGTAATGTTGATTTGTGAATGCTGCTGATAGGAACTGACAACTAAATACATGTCACACTTTTCAAAAATCAGTGGTGGTGACAGGATAACCCTCTTTTGTGACCTGGGGACCAGAAGATGGGGTATATATTTGCTTGTTAAGTAGAAACAATTTACAGTTTCCACTTAAAAAAATAAAAATGCTGTTATAGATGTGTTATCGATTACTTTAACAGTGTTCCACTTTCGTTATGACTTAAAGCTGCCTGCTGCAAATTAGATTTAGCGCATATAATCTCAGACTCACACAGTTCCTTGCATAATACAATATATTCACTGTACATGTAAAATAGCATGATAAAGAGTGTATATATGAATAGTGGTTCCGTTTTATTTCCAATGCCCACATCTCATTTATAAAAACAAGCCTATCACAAAGTACTAAATTAAAATAGAAAAGAGAACTGCATTTGTTAAGATGTTCATTTAGTATCCATACAATAGAGTATGTATAAAATTGACCTGGTCTATTTTTAAGCCCAGATATGAAATTAATCAGTAGAGGTCTAAAATACGCTAGAAATAACCAACCTCCACCATTAGGCTTGATTTAAGAATCACATTAGGCATTGGGGAGCTACTAATCCACAATGTGTCTGAATGCTATGAATTTAACCCAAATACTGAAATGAATATTTGCTCTGTATAAAACCTAAGTTGCTGCCTTTGCCTGTCCATTAAGTCTAAGGCCCACTATTAAAGTTTCTATATGGGCCGAATTCAGCCATGGTGTAAGGGAGTACATTTCCATTGAAGTCAGTGGACTGGCCCCAGTTTACATCCTATATGTGCTCCATACTTTTAAAAAGACATAATTTTATGATATTATATAGTACTTTTAAAAGACTTGAGCTAAATTTATTAAACATGTTTTCACAAGAGCAGACCCATATTTATATTTATGAACCAATGGGTATTGTCATGTGCAGTTGTGTATTTGCATGCAGTTCATCATCTCTGCATCTGGATTTTCCCTTTAATTTTTTTAATAATTGTCCCATTTAGTTTTTTGTTTCCAAATTCACTGAGACTGAATATGGTCTAAGGAGCCCTGGGGAAGGTCCAGCATAAGTTAAAACAGGAATCTTGCTATATCTTACATCCTCCTGTTAGTTGCTTTTCCTGCTCCATTCTGTCTTCTGGCATCTCAGAGTGAACATTACCCCTTTATGCGCCTATCGAATGCCAAATCAGCACAATTTGCATTACTTTGCCTCTACTCCCACTTGCACCTGTTATCTGACCAATTTACATTAGCGCCCTAATTTATTTCAACATTTACATCACTGCTGAGTTTGTTCCAAAGCCTTCCATGGATATTGCAATCTCCTAAAACTGGATTCATTTGACCCAATGACTTCAAAGTACAAGAGTCATAGAGCAGACTAGATTTAGTGCCTATAATCTCAGATTCACCCAGTGAATAACATTCCCTTGCATAGTTCACTCATATTTAGGTGGACTAGATGATCTAAAAAATCTAATTTCCAGGATTTTGTGAATAAAGTTGTCACTAGAAGTGTTTTATCATCTTAGGTTTCAAGAATTCACCTGTCAGAATGTCTCTGCTGCTTCTTGTCGCGCTACAGAACATAGTATATTTAAATTTCTGAAAATGGTCTTGTTTTACAAAATAATTGCAAAAATTCCCAACTGTGAATGATCCTATATTTGAATGAATACCTCAGCATTTTCATTTTCAGAATTTGAAACTTTACTTGGAAAAAAATCCTATGAAAACATACTCAGGTTTGTAATTTTTGATGTAAAACAAGCCCATTTCCAGCGGTGTTGTGAAAAGATACATTGCTGGGCACTGAATGGCCAGGAGCCAAATTAAAAATTAGTTTTGTTTTTTTTTGTTTTTTAAAGTATGAACATTTCAATTAACTACTATATAGTATCTTCTCTACCAGTGTAGAGAGAATTTATGTAGCAATCATGTTCAGATATTTAAGAGGATACAAAATTTAAAATTTCCCTTAGGATACTGTACAAATTTATACTTGGTATTTTAATTGTCAGTTCTAGTTTTCTGCTAGAGATGCATACAACTATTTCTGTCATAACACAGAGGTAGACCGTGTAGAGTGGCTTTATAAACATTATCACTAGACAGTAGCATCCCTTGGTGCTTTATAATATGGAAAGCCTGACAACATACTTTTGTATACTTTTAATTTGTTGTATGACTAAACATGAATGCTAACTGCATGCAGAACACCCATCTCATTCAGAAGGATGAGGGAGTAAGCCAACTATGAGGGAATGAGACACCCTATTGGTAGATTCTGGCACACGCGTGTGTGTGTGAGAGAGAGAGGGCACTCCTCTTTCTCTAGCTCCATGTGGAGCTCATGAATTGCCTGAAGAGTTGTTTGAAGATTGTCCCACCACCACAGCCACTGACTGGCTACCAACGGGGACTGTGGAATCCAAATGATTTGTGCTATCCCCCCTTTCCCTGGGAATTTAAGGATCGCCTGCTGAGCTGGGAGCCATTCTGGCACCCTTTATGCTGTTCCTTTCCCCTCCCCTAAGTATATGTTTGGGGTTTTATGTTTCTTAAGTGAGATTTTCTGGACTGCTAGGGGCTCAATCAATCACTTTTGGGGGGCTGATAGACATTTTTACACAAGGCAGAATGGTCATGTGGAAGTCTAATGGGAAGCTTTGTTTTGTTTTGTTTCATTTCCTCTCACCCATCAGGAGTTCTGGCTTTGGTTAAGTTTTACTTATTAGTTTTGTTGCAGCTATGGACAGGAGTCCTATGCAGATGTGTTGCTTTCAAGGTCCATTGTATATGTCTGTAGCCCAGTTGGTTGAGTGGGGACTAAATTCCTATTGATTTAATTGGAAGCAGGGGTAGGCCTGAAATGTCAAAATGCTGCAAGACATGTAAGCAATACAGAACAATGCGGAAAAAAACAGAGAAACGATGAGGAAGTGTGTGTGCATATATATTATATCTCTGAGCACCAAGCTTGAATGCTTTCTCTGCCCCAACACCACCTACACTCTGCAGTTGTAGGGCTGGTGGGGATGGAGCAGAAGGGCTGCCATCCCCGCCTGCCGGAAGAAGCCCACGTCTCTGAGTCCCTTCTGTGGAACAGTTGCCCACTTTCATGAATGCTGTTTCCTATAGAAAAGAGGAAGGATAGTCTGTTACTAAGGGACTAGGAGTCAGGAATTCTGGCTTTAATACTGGCTCTGTCACAGATTTTCTGTGTTACCTAAAGCAAGTTACTTAAACTCTCTGTGCCTCATTTCCCCATCTGTAAAATGGGGGAAACCGTATTTCCTTTGTCTGCCTTGTCTATTTCGATTGTGAGCTCTAGGGCAGGGATTGTTCCCCACTCTGTGTATAAACAGCACTCAGCCCAATGAAGCCACCAGTCTTGGATCAGACCTGTAGGTACTACTGTAATACAGACTATTATTAATAGCAAATAACAAAGAATAACAATAAAATTACATGCTCATTGAAATGTATTGATTCTTACTGAACATAATCCTAGCATTTATTAAATCAGAAAACTGGGGGCAGGGTGGCTGAGGGGACTGATGATGGGATATGTGAAACTTTCGCATCTAATTCTCCAAGTCAGAAAGTCATTACCCGCTTATGTCTTTCTAAGCCCTATGTGAAATGTGTTGGTGTTCTCAGTCCAGTACTTAGTGAACAAGCATCCAGATCACAAATTCCATCACCATCACAAATAACATCTTTGTTAGAAATCTCAGCCAAGCAATAAATGGATACTGACTGGAAATATACTCCCACTTTAAGTGGTACACTACAGTGTTCAGGCAATGTACATTGACAAAGTAGCATGGAGAAACTTTCATTTTATAGATGGGGAACTTCCTTCTTCATGGCTGACAATCTGGCACCTTTCACAAGAAGTAGTTTTTAAATGTCAAAATCTGTTAAGTGACCACTGAAGGGTCCAACACATCTGGGCTCATAACACAGGAAGTCTAATAAATGTGGAGATAAATGATAATATATTTGGTAAAACCAAGAGATGATCTCCTCCTAGTGTAGAAGGTTTCCTGATAAAGGCAATCTCTGACACTAATTTCTGTATAAGTACTATACCTGAATATACAGAAATCTGAGCCTTCCACAACCAGCCTGGCCAAATGGGGAAAGTCGTACCAATGAGAAAGTCAGTCTGGTTTTAACTCTTGAAGAGATATGGAAAGATAAAGACTAGTGAATACTGACAAGTCTATTTCTGTTACTGAGGGTTTGGTAGGCCAATATGTGTGCATATGGGACCTGTCCAAAGCCAGCAGAATTCCATGGAAATCTGCATTGATTTCAATGGGCTCTACATTAGGCCCATGCTAGGCTAGGCACAGTGTAGAGATTGTCTCTGTTCTATTTTGCATAGATTTTTTATTTCATACATTATTCACAGTTTGCGATGCCAGAAAGCAGTTTATATCCTTGACACACAGAAAACAAAGAAAGAAATGCAGTGTATTTGTTGTCATTATTATGAAAACTAAGTCACAATGCATTTCATTTTCATTATATTACAGGATTTTAATAAGCTCCATTGATAGCAGTCACTTGTCCTTAGCACACAATAAAGAAGAAAGAAAAGAGGACTTTGGGGGCTGTTTTTGAAACTCTTGTATACCGTCTAGGCATTTTAAGCACAAATTTCATTTCATTTCAACATCACAAACCTCTTTGATGACAAAGCTACGTATTCTTAGTCCCTAACACAAAAGTAAAAAAGACATTTAGATAGTTTTCCTGAACTTTGAAGGGAGTTTTACATTGGAGAATGCAATTGCATAAATCAGGCATATTGGATTTTCTGATTCAGGCCTATTCTGGGCTCGATTATCTAATACCTACTAAAACACCACGCTGTCTATCATGTTTCCAGGGACATCTGAAATATTTAGATAAATAGGGTTTAGTATGAAAGGGAGAGACTGAGCTGCTTTACAGAATGGGGCGTATGGGCAGTGAGGAGAATGTTGCCAACTTGTGATATCTAAAGAATCTAAGCTGTGCCTAGGTCCCTGTCCCCAGTGTACAACCAAGATCCTGAAGACCTAATAGTGCTACCATAACTAAACTTTGTCTCATCTAGAATTCATTTATATAAGATTCATTATACAACACCTATCACTGCTCACCCTAATCAGGAACACTGACCCTTTAATTCATTCACTTTCTTCATTCATTATTTTCCTTAACTTCCTATTTGTACTCTTTCTAGATCACTCTTTGCACTGAATAAGTCTGAGTGTCTGACTGGGAGGGGGAAAGAGAGACTATTAAATTTATCCCCATTATAGCACTTAAAATAAAAAAACAGCTGGGAAAAGAAAATAAGAATCCTACACCCATAATGTGTCTCTTTTGAAAAGCAAGGCTAGCATGTTTTCCCTTCTTTGATATCTGGCATTGTTATTTCTAACAGCAGTCAGCAGAAAAAAAAAAGTTTGTGGGTAGATTAAAATGAAAATAGCCTTTTATGATGCTTTGCTTTTCTTGTCAGAAAAAGAATAAAAGGGTTAGATTTTTAATTTGAGTCAGTGTGGAATGTTTTACCACGTGTGACACTGGTGTTTCCTTAGGTTTTGTCACACACAAGTTGGGAGGAGGAAGTGGCTATTTGATGGGAAGACAATAGCATTCTAAATTCACTCCAATTTCATGAGTCTGGTGAACTAGGAGAATTATACAGAAAACTTATAGATATGTCTTCATATTGTCACAGCTGAGTAACAGTTCACCAGTTCCAAACCTTACCGTTTCAACAGGTCACATTGTTATGTGTTCTACTTTTTACCAAATGCTCACATCACCAGCTCCCTTCCATAAGCCACTGTTCTGCAACAAGAACAGGAGTACTTGTGGCACCTTAAAGACTAACAAATTTATTTCAGCATAAGCTTTCGTGGGCTACAGCTCACTTCTTCAGAAGCACTTGAAAAACTTCATATAATGAGAATACAACCACTACGGTGGGTAGTGCTCCCACTCTCCACATTCTCCAAACAATCCTATATATGTAGGACTTGTGGTTGCTAATACATCCATCTAAACAATTTAAGAGAGTTTCATTTTTAGGACACTGGCTATATACACATGCTCTTCGGTAGTAAAAAGTCATTTACAAGTCAGCACTTGCTAAATTACCACACAGAGGTATGTGATATGCTGAAGCTAGGAGGTAACTGTAGCAGCTTGACGGTCCCTTCTGTCAAATGTTGATTTTTTTAATAGCGACCACTTTACATGACGTATTGTTTTGACTACACTGCAAGTATGATTGAGTATTTTTAAAATACATTATTTTGAATTTTTTTCTTGAGTCCTAATGAGGTATGAGATTTGTTTAATTTTCTCTCTCTCTCCACACCTATTTGTCTTCCCAAAATCGAATTAAAAATTTTAATCTGGCTACTTGTCTGGTAGCACTTGACTTCCTTTGCATTTGGATAGTTTCAATGTCTTTTATAAAACTAGATAGTCTGAAGAACACATCAGTGCTGACTATCAACCTGAACAAACCATTACTACTACTTACTTTAATACTATTGTTACAAGGAAAGGTAAAGAAAATATAGTGTTCTGACTCACTCAATCAATAATGGGGGATATATAATTGTATTTGCATAGAATAATTATTTTACCTAAAAGACAATTCCAACAAAACACTCAAGAAATAAGTCTGGAAATGTACAGTTCAGGAATGCATCCACTTCATTTATATTATATATTCCTTCTTCATTTACTATCACCCCATGCAAATAATATCTCCCCATCAAACCTTAACTTTGTCCTCTTGTAATATGCATTAATACACTTAAGTTAAGAAACAGATATTACTAGGTTACTACAATGGAAAACTAATTTAACCTGAACTGGTGCAACTACTACTGCTTCATAATATCAAGGACATTCGAGAGCTTGTCTACAAAGGGGTTTTAAAAGGGATCAAATCAAGTTGCTCAGTTTGAAACACTTGCATTCATGACACAAACCCATCACTGCGTACAAACTCTGCATTTATCGGGAACTCTGGAGTCCTCTTGAAAAGTGGACAAGGTTGCTTCAAATTGTATTCGTTCGGTCATTTGTTGGTGTGCACGCCATTGCTGTGCACAACTTTTTGCAACTGATCAGTACTGAAGGGTCCATTTACTTCTGTGCTCTCCCTGCCCTGGTATAAAATTTCTAGGACAGCCCTTCCCTTTTTTAAAAGCTGGCACATAGCCAGATTTTGCCCATTTGCTCCTGGATCTCAGTGTATGATATTCTGGTGATACAAATGTAATTACAGTCCCGAAGCCCAACAACATGCCTCATGCAGCCACCTGGAGAGATGCTGAGACCCTGAATTTCATTGCCATCTGGGGAGAAGAAGGAGGATGCCAGGCAGATGTTCTCCCCTCACAGCCAGAATCCTGATGATGGCCAACTGGATAGCCATACCCTGTCCAGCCCTGCTATAAGGGACCCTGATTCCTGCCCTGCATTGACTGAGCCTGAATCCAAGCCAGAAACCCAGGCTGGGTCTAAAGGAGGCAGAAGCCTGAAGGGAACTTTGGCATATAAGTACCTATCTTTACAATGCATTTTTTTATTGTTATTAGTGGCAGACATGAGCTAGTAGCCTTGGTTTGCCTTCCACCCACTTTGTTGTTTCAAAATGGCTCCTGCCAGCATGGCACAATCAGTTTGCACCCTGTCCACTCTCAACCCCCTCTCCGGTGGCAGATTTGAATACGAAAAGCATTCATTTTTTCAAAATTCAACAGTTTATTGAGGCAATGCTTATAGGAAAATAAATTTGGTTCGTTGTTGTACTTTGTGTGAGGTACGAGTGCACAGTGCATGCCCGTCAAGGCACAAACATTACTGCTCCCTGCAAAGGTACAAACGCCCTGTCACACTTGTGCTAGTCAGCAATAATTGCAGGACCCTATCTATTTTCCTCTGCACTTTCTCCATGTCTGCAGGGGAGATATAACAGAACTTAAGGCTCAGAAATTGCTCTATTTTGTTTTGTTCAGGGAACAGCCACACGCCCATGCCCCTGGTATAGCTTGCAAGTCTCTTCCACTCCTGCAGTGTTTCTGGGGGGACCATCCCAGCCAATAACTCCACAGCATATCTTGCTAGTCTGCCCTTTGCCTTTTTGAAAAAGACCATACTCCGCTTCCTATTCAACCACCTCAGTGTAACATTGAGTGTGAAAACAGCCCACATCAGGTACAGAAGAGATTACTATCCAGCTTCCCCTTCAAACCTCCCATAACCCTCTATTATACCTCTAATGACACAAAATTGCCTCCAGCACACAAACAAAACTTCAGAAACAAACCTGAAACATAGCTCCAGCCACCCTGCCCCACCTCTAACAGCAGGACAGCTGATACAGTTGACTGAAATCCAAATACAAGTGTCCTCCATACATGCACTTACCATCTCTCACAGACCTTGGGAGGCAGGCCAGTCCTCGCTTACAGACAAGCCCCCAACCTGAAGCAAATACTCACCAGCAACTACACACCACACCACAGAAACACCAACCCAGGAACCTATCCCTGGCAAACCTCGTTGCCTACTCTGTCCCCATATCTACTCTGGCAACAGCATCAGAGGACCCAACCACATCAGCCACACCATCAGGGGCTCATTCACCTGCACATCCTCTAATGTCATATATGCCATCATGTGCCAGCAATGCCCCTCTGCCATGTACATTGGCCAAACGGGACAGTCCCTCCGCAAAAGAATAAATGGACACAAATCGGACATCAGGAATGGTAACATACATAAACCAGTAAGTGAACACTTCAATCTCCCTGGTCATTCTATTACAGATTTAAAAGTCACTATCATTGAACAAAAAAACTTCAGAAACAGACTTCAAAGAGAAACAGCAGAACTAAAATTCATTTGCAAATTCAACACCATTAATCTGGGCTTGAATAGGGACTGGGAGTGGCTGGCTCACTACAGAAGCAGCTTTTCCTCTCCTGGAATTGACACCTCCTCATCTATTATTGGGAGTGGACTACATTCACCCTGATTGAATTGGCCCTGTCAACACTGGTTCTCCACTTGTGAAGTAACTCCCTGCTCTCCATGTGTCAGTATATAATGCCTGCATCTGTAACTTTCACTCTATGCATCCGAAGAAGTGAGGTTTTTACTCACGAAAGCTTATGCCCAAATAAATCTGTTAGTCTTTAAGGTGCCACCAGACTCCTTGTTGTTACCATCTCTGTGGTTCCACCAAAGAATCAGAAGTGTCTCATTGAGGTAAAGCCACACATGTCTGGGATATGAACAATAAGCAACAGTTTTTCTCCCTACTCCGAGAGCCACACCATCTGGAACAACCAGATGGTCAAGGACAGGGCCTCTATCCATTGCTGATGCGCTGAATCCGAGGGCAGAAAAAAGAGAGACTCACAATGACTTATTTGCAGTACTCATGGGAAAACCAGCTGGCTGAGAGATGGAGCCTGAACATGAGGACCCAGTAGGAAAAAAAATGCAGCTGGCCAATGACAGTGTCACAGTGGCTAGGGAAAGAATGGCTGTGACCAAGGACAGCATCACCATGGTGAAGGAAAGTATGGAAAAAGAGAGATGCAGAGGTACCTCAAGGATGCTATCCTGAACAAGAAAGTGCTCCTGCAAAATATGCTCCTACTACACCAGCCAGCAGGCCCTGCAATCTCATAATTTGAGACCCAGTTATATCCTTCAGCCCCTGACCAATGCTGGCTGCTGAGACCAGCAGCAAACCCTAGCCCCCACAGTTCCCAGTGGTTCCCATTTACCGCTCAGGTCCAACCTCTGGACACCAAGAATACTTGCACCTGGGAGTCCAGCTCTTTTGAGCCCTGCAGTACCCCTGCCAGAGATGCTGCAGCACTCAACTCAAAAATCCAAGGGGACAAGAAGAGCCAGAGGCAAGCCATATACTTGCCTGTAACTTTATACTCCTCCCCAAAATTGTTGTATTTGAAATGTTCTTACTGTTGCACTTTGAGTTTTGTTTGCACTATTCCATTCATTAATGGTGAATAAATGCCTTACCTTTTATTCATTTTGTCCGCATGGGTGCTGGGGTTAAGTGCTGAGGCTCAAAACTTTCAGGGGTACTGCAAGTATCAGAGGGGTAGCCGTGTTAGTCTGAATCTGTAAAAAGCAACAGAGGGTCCTGTGGCACCTTTAAGACTAACAGAAGTATTGGGAGATGCATCTGAAGAAGTGAGGTTCTTACCCACGAAAGCTTATGCTCCCAATACTTCTGTTAGTCTTAAAGGTGCCACAGGACCCAGGGGTACTGCAGTGTGTTATATTGAGGTGGCAAAGAATGGTCTGATTCAGAAAGGCAAAGGGAAGACCAGTGAGATACGCTGTGATGTTAGTCACCACGGTGTCACCCCCAGAATTGCTGCAGGGGTGGAAGAGGCTTGCAAGCTTTATCGGGGGGTATAAGCATGTAGTTATTACCTATAATATGGTGAACAAAATTGAGTTTAGTTTTAGTCTTAATCTCCCCTGCAGATATGGAGAAAGTTCAAGGCATTTGTAACTCAGTGGGGAACAGTACTCTTTGTGTCTTGACCAGGCATGCAATGTGCCCTCAGACTTCATATAAACAATGAAAACTAACCAAATTTTTTTTCTGTATAAACTGTCCCAATAAACTGTTGAGTTTTCTGCCAATGAATGCTTTCGGTATACAAATTGGCCCTGGGAGGAGGAGCAGAGAAGGGGTGAGATTCAGACTACAACTACAGCAGGTTGGTGGTTGCCATTTTGAAGCAGCAAAAGGGGAAAAGTGGGAAGGAGGCAAGTGCTCCTAGCTCACATCAACCAATAACAATAAATAATAAATTGTAAAGATAGGTATTTATATGCCAAAGTTCTCTCCAGGGGATCTGACTCTTTGGACCCAGGCTGGGTTTTTGGCTCAGACTCAGGCTCAACCAATGCGGGGCAGGTATCGGGGTCCATTGTACCAGGACAGGACTGGGAATGACTGTCCAACTGGCCATCATCGGGGTTCTGAGTCCCAAAAAGATGTTGGCTGTCAGGGGACATCTCCAGTCTGGCATCCTCCTGCTCATTCACCAATGGGTTGAGTCAGTTTTCCTCAGTGGCAGGGACAGTGCAGGCCACAGGCTCCCAATAGTGCCTGAGATTGGTCACACTATAATTGCATAGGATCCTGTCCAGTTCTTCAAACAATGGACAGATCAGGTGACCCCTACTCATTTGTCTCTTTTTATCCTTCATTTCAACATGCTTTCTCCTGAGCTGCTTGCTCTTTATCCAGCACTGGTTGGTGTCTCAGTTTTGATCACTGACAGACATCTGCTTTGCAATGTCCACACAAAAAAAAAATCCCTATTCCTGTGGCCAGCCACAGGAATGTTCTGAATCAATGCTTCTCCCCAGATGGAGATGAGATCCAGGGTCTGAGCACAGTTCCAAGCAGCTATTTGAAACATGGTCTGTTACCAAAGCCTGAGCCTACGCAAGCCCTGCTGCGCCGGTCGGGCAGGTGGGCCTAAGGTCTTCAGCCCCACGCAATGGGCCTGTAACCTGAGCCCCACCGCCCAGGGCTAAAGCCCAAGGGCTTTGGCCCGCCTGGCCTCAGCCCCAGCCTCGTGCTTTGGCTTCAGATTATGTAACATTATCCTAAAAGTCCCGAGCAAGAGTCTCTGCCTTTTGTCAGTAATTCACTGTGAACTACTGCGTCTATCTGAGGCACTTATCCACTGACGTGCTTCTCAATATACAGTAGTGCCAATTGGACAGTTGAGTAAATCAATTATAGTCCACAATTATGGTTTTAGGAGGTGCAAACAGAGGATCTGAGTCAATCAAACTCAATTTTTTATTCAAGAGACTGATCAAGTGTTTATGCCATTAGGCAAATATTGCTGCTCCATTAATTATCAACTTGGCTCTGTGGCCAAGAGCAGTGACAGAAGAATACAGCATGAACATGTCTTCATGCAACTTCCTCCAGAGCTGTAGTCCTTTCATCAAACTAATGTTCTGTGTCAGTCATTACAGCTCTTTTTCCAAATTCTGTTCATGACTATGTACTCTTCATTCCCCATCCTACTTTCATAACTCGATGGTGCACAATGAGTCCTACATGTTGATTGCTTGCTCGGGGCCTGGGTTGTTGGTTTCCTCTCTTACAGTGCTCTGAGCAATATCAACATTTTCCTCATTCACTTTACTCCATTGCTTTTCAGGGTCAGAGCTAATGGTGAGAAATGATTTGAAATGTCAATAGTATATCAGAAACATAAGATAGATCAACTTGGCTTTGGAAGAAAAAAGCTGTTTTGCATTAATTTCAAGCTTACTATGGTAGGAAAGCAACCGCAGTTCCTCTACATCTGTAAAGTTTATAGATCATCATCTAAAATCTATTGGATACAGCATAATTTATTACCTTAGAAGCTGAGTAATGTTGTATGCCAAATGTAGAAGACTATGCATTTAGAAACTGAACATTTGTTGTACAAGACAGAACTGTAAGGGCTGTATTTCCTTGTGCAAATAGAGGCACAAGGAAAGATCTATGTGTGGTTGCTCAAGCTGCATTTAAATCTCCTGGCATTTTAAGAGATGAAATTGTAATTCTTGTAGCAGAAAACATCTGGATGCTTTGTATAATTGTTCTATCTCATCACAATCAGCATCTTCATTTGTAGGTATATTGTACAATCTCTCTAAGCATGTCTTTTTTATTTGCAAATTCTGTTTTCAAAGGTTGTCTGGATACAAATTGGCAGACCTTCTGTGGAAAACAAAGAAAAAAAGAGACATAGAATTGTGCCCTTTCTTATATCATTTCTGTCACATCAGAGGAAACAATGGCCTTGTAAACTCATTTAGGCACAGTTAATGGTATCTTTTGGAACTCATTAATTATATCGATGCTCCATTTAATCCATTATTATTGCCTCCTACAAACTTACTTCCACTCACAGCATGGGCAATTTTCACCATTTTGTATCAGACATACATGCCCCTAGCTCTCAAGCAACCAATTTCAGGGCAAAGGCCTCTTCAGCACTCTCTGCTGAAAGATGAGGTCATAAAGTCACCAGGATGACCAGTGTAAATTGATAATATTAGCAACTTCAAACTGAAATTAGTCAGGAACAAAAGTAACCATAATGTTTTGAGGTACCTGGGGAGGTAAAATCATGTATTCACCTAATTAGCATTACAGATTTTCTACAACATTTTTTTTTAAAGAGGTGAATGCAATGGTAACGAGGAGAATGACAATTTATGAAAACATAAGTCTAATTGTAAATGACCCTCTGGCAGAGACAAGGAATGCTGGCAGTAGGTATGTCAGATGTTATGAGATGCCAGCTTGGAAACTTCCACAAGACAACATTTTAATTTTCTATTTCATTTCTATCACAACAGAACTGTAACATTGACTGAAGCTATGAATGAACTTTAACAAAAATTAGTAAAAGAATAACAGCAAATCCATGGTCTGGGATTGCACACGGCTGATAGATGATGTGATGATTACAAATAGATGAATTTTCTTTATTCCCATTCTAAATGTGAGAGGCCTTATCAATATTCCCCCACTCTTCTTCAGCTGATCTACCACTATTGCTGCTTCTTTATGCATAGAGTTTTGCTCCACCTATGTCATGGAAACAGCATATAAGAAAAAGGGATTAGAGAGAGGATGGTTGATATAGGACCCCTTGCCATTACTTTCCTTATCTCCTAGAGCTTGATCATGCAATGTGTTGAGAACTCTGGCCCAATCTGGCAAAACAGTTAAATACATATTTAATGTTAAGCATGTGAATGATGGGACTTTTCACATATTTAACATCAAATGTGTTAAATGATTCACTGTATTAGGCCAGAGAGCTCAGCACTATGCAGGACTGAACCCAATGGCTAATGTGGGATATATGTAGGAATAGGACAGTGTAACCAGCTGTAGCTGGTACAGTACCCAGCGCTTCATTTTTCCTGAGGGAGTTTTTTCTCCATTTTTTAATTTTGTGTAACTGGATTCATCCTCACCTAAAACTTTTCCTGTACATTTACCCCAAAGCATCACACTTTCCCTCTTTCAGTCCCAGGGAAATGCTCAATTCTGGCTTTTAAATATAAACTAAAGGAAATGTTAAAATCTGCCCCCTCCCCCCCAGTCTACTAAATAGAGGTAAAAATGCTCCAGACTGCGTTTCCTGCTAATTCTCCGCTGCTCTTGCTCAGTGTGCCCTATACTCCTCTTTTTGCATCAGCAATTACAACTGATCACATAAGAAAGGGATAGAGTGATGCAAACTGACTTTTAACTTCCCCCCATTATGCCCTACAACTGAAGTCTGATTTTTGGTGTTGCCATGAGATCAGCAAACAATCAGCAAATTATCTGAGAAATTATCACCGCTACCTTTTACATTTGTCAATCAGGTTTTAACTTTCAGTCTTTTTCTTTATTTTCAGAGCTTCACATTAGATCAACAGCAGAATGTGCACTGTAGTTCTCTCAGGTATGGAGGTGTCTTCTCAGGGTAAGGAGCTTTTTAGTTTAATACATTTTGGGTAATAATATCATTACTATGGTAATGATATAATATGTGTCACTTTTGGGAATGAGAAATTACACATAATTTCTATTTGCTTCAGTTCTGTTTCTATAGTAACAAGACTGGTAATTCTCATTAATGATTAGGTTGTTAGCATTGTTATTTTTGGTAATTCCAGGTTATTAATGTCCTGGGTTCTTTTGTATTTCACTGATGTTAGAATCTGAATGGCTGTTAAATAAAATATAGTCCATTCTACTACAGCCACCTTTCACAAAATTCAGAGTATACACTTGGACCTAAAATTAGTGCAGAATTAACTTGTGTGAATCGAATCATAAACTGTTTGGACTGGGGGCAGAATTCAGACTGGCTGGTAAACACAGTTATTAACATGAACCACACAACTCTGATGAAAGTGCTGACATTACCATTTAACATTTCAGTTTGCCAAGTTCATCTTCTTCCACGAGAAAAGACATTTTCCCCAGAGTAATAATTCTGTAAGAGCAGCATGGCAATTCCAGGTAGCGTGGTGATCTTGAGCTCACTTACCATTCGGATTAGAAGTTAAAGGTTATGCCTTGATGCCACAACATCATTATTATTTCATGATAATAACAATACCTTCTGTTATATTTTATTATCCATAAAGGTAAATTAGGAGGCTAAGACTCTGCGGACCAAATAGTTTGGGAGTTTTTTTTTTATTATCTGACTTTATATTAAGATTCTATTGATATTATATTTCTCTTTTAAAAAAAAAAACAGAGTTATACAGATACACAATAATTCCCAGACTATTTTAACCAAATTATTATTTTAAAAAAAACCAAAATGGCACTTTACAGAATGCTTACATTAGTGCATTCATTGGCTCTTTTCCTGCAAACACTTATGCACATGAGTAACTTTGCTTATTGACTTCAATGGGACTGTTCATGTGCATAAAGTTACTTGAGGCTAAAGTGCTTGCAGAATTGGGCCATTATTTAACTTCTTTGTTAAAACATTCTTTAAAAAAGCATTTTTATAGCTTCCTTTATGACAAATGTTTTGGTAATGCATTTTATAACATGTTTTATAAAAAGTTATGAATGTGCATAGCTACATCTTGTAATCACTTAATAAATATTAAGAAAGCATTTATGATTTCTTTCTTATGTTAAAGTGTTACCATTATCTTCCTGGCTAATATCAATCTGCAAGAGTCAGTGATCCACAGTAGTAGTAGGTGGTTATCTTTTTATTATGGACTTTAGATAAAAGATCTCAGTTAGATCTGAACTTTGGGAAAAGACTTGAAAGCAACCAAAACAAAAAATAAATTTAAAAGATTCCCATTTCTTCTGATACCCAAATCCTAACTAGTTTTCCACTGGACATCTCCATATCCTGATATGTGAAATCTTTCTATGATAGTTTGCACAATAATACTATTTTATAATTGTGAACATAAAAATAGTTTAACTCCCTGATTACATTAGAAGACTGACCCTGTAATCATTGACCAGGAAAAACCCACATTCAAGGATATGGGGATTTACCTCCACAAGGACTGAAGGACAGGACCTTAGCACTGTACTGATTTCTGACATTCCCACTCATATTCATTTTCTAGGACAGATATAAATAAAATTTGATCAATTTCTTGTTAGCATTGTTGCCTTTATTATTTGATATCTTTATTTAAACAAAAATCTAGCCTTAAGACCTGCTGGAGGAAAAAAGACTCTTAATTACTTCCATACGTTACCAGTCAATGTAATTTGCTTTTACTACAGGCTATTGTACAGAATTCAGGGGCTAAAAAAAGGTAATTTATTTTAATTAATCATCTCCTATCCTAACTATTACTCATATTAAACCACTTTTCCTGTGCTGAAAATGTATTTTAATATTTGCAATGACTATTCTTTTATAGAAATGTTTTTAACTACCGGAACCAGATTCTTAGGCCTGCTCTGTCCCCTTTTTTCCAACATGGTGACAGAAGGGCCCAAACTGGACAGCCTTCCCCAGTGTGAGATTCCTCCAGTGTAGGGATGTCCCTGGCAGGCACCAACTTGACATCACCTGATACTATGTCTTCTTACCTACCCCCCTTGAATTCTTTAGATGGACTGTTTGCACAGTAATATTTCTCACTAGTGATATTTCTGATATACAGGCATGTTAGGGACAGGAGGGATTGTGGCAGAGCCCATTGTGTTACAGCGGTGACTAGTTGACAAATGGTATTGGGGGGGAGGGGTGCAGTCACGTCACATAAATTAGAGCTGCAGGCTGCTCTATTCTATGCTGGGGCCAATGAAGAACTGTCTTCATAATCAGGGAGCTTGGCTCCTCACTCTGCTGTGCCCATAAGGGTAGGAGTACATATATGAAAGTAAGTAAGTTTTGTTTATTTACACTACTTTTCTTTCCTTTGTTTCCCATCTATCTGCTCAGCAGCGACAATGGGGTCTAATGAAGTCTTTCCACCACTTTCTATCTTGTACCAGCATCATGACTTTGTTCATCTTTCACCCTTTTTGTTCTCTGTCATTCTTCACAGTGTCTATCCTCACTCTTCCTCTCTTTATAGTTCCTTGCACTCTAGTACATATCGCCACGTTCTTTCCAGGTCCATTCTTGACAGATGTCCAAACTTCACAGTCATCTTTCTTGGATCTTCTGTAACAGCATTACTTCTTGCCCTAGATGTTTTTCTTTTTATTTAATTTTTTATTTTCTGCAATCTTGAAACTCTCAGTTTTTCCATCAGCCAGTTATTTTCTGCAGTCAATATCTTTTGTTTGTCGGCTTATGCTCCAACATTCTGACCCATACAGCAGTATAGGCATGACAATTGCCTCATATACACTGATTTTTCATTTTTATCAATATGTTTTTAGCTATCCATATCTTAGAGATTTTTTAATTTAATAGTTGCTCGTCCAATTCTTCTTCCACCAGCAACTTTACTTCTGGCATATCCTAACATTTGTGTGCTGGACTTTTCCAACTTAATAGTGTTCTTTAACATAGTTTTTGGTGTGTAATATACTAGGTTTTTAAAAACCACAAATTCATAGATTCATAGATTCATAGATTATAGGACTGGAAGGGACCTCGAGAGGTCATCGAGTCCAGTCCCCTGCCCACATGGCAGGACCAAATACTGTCTAGACCATCCCTGATAGACATTTATCTAACCTACTCTTAAATATCTCCAGAGACGGAGATTCCACAACCTCCCTAGGCAATTTGTTCCAGTGTTTAACCACCCTGACAGTTAGGAACTTTTTCCTAATGTCCAACCTAGACCTCCCTTGCTGCAGTTTAAACCCATTGTTTCTGGTTCTATCCTTAGAGGCTAAGGTGAACAAGTTCTCTCCCTCCTCCTTATGACACCCTTTTAGATACCTGAAAACTGCTATCATGTCCCCTCTCAGTCTTCTCTTTTCCAAACTAAACAAACCCAGTTCTTTCAGCCTTCCTTCATAGGTCATGTTCTCAAGACCTTTAATCATTCTTGTTGCTCTTCTTTGGACCCTTTCCAATTTCTCCACATCTTTTTTAAAATGCGGCGCCCAGAACTGGACACAATACTCCAGCTGAGGCCTAACCAGAGCAGAGTAGAGCGGAAGAATGACTTCTCGTGTCTTGCTCACAACACACCTGTTAATGCATCCCAGAATCATGTTTGCTTTTTTTGCAACAGCATCACACTGTTGACTCATATTTAGCTTGTGGTCCACTATAACCCCTAGATCCCTTTCTGCCGTACTCCTTCCTAGACAGTCTTTTCCCATTCTGTATATGTGAAATTGATTTTTCCTTCCTAAGTGGAGCACTTTGCATTTGTCTTTGTTAAACTTCATACTGTTTAACTCAGACCATTTCTCCAATTTGTCCAGATCATTTTGAATTATGACCCTGTCCTCCAAAGTAGTTGCAATCCCTCCCAGTTTGGTATCATCCGCAAACTTAATAAGCGTACTTTCTATGCCAGTATCTAAGTCGTTGATGAAGATATTGAACAGAGCCGGTCCCAAAACAGACCCCTGCGGTACCCCACTCGTTACGCCTTTCCAGCAGGATTGGGAACCATTAATAACAACTCTCTGAGTACGGTTATCCAGCCAGTTATGCACCCACCTTATAGTAGCCCCATCTAATTTGTATTTGCCTAGTTTATCGATAAGAATATCATGCGAGACCGTATCAAATGCCTTACTAAAATCTAGGTATACCACATCCACCGCTTCACCCTTATCCACAAGGCTCATTATCCTATCAAATGAAAACAAACAAACAAAACAAAAAACAGAAAGTCTATCATGTGACATCACATTGACACCCTAAGGGTTAAAACCTTGAGACCCACCACACAGACCTCTGCCACTTGAGGTAACAGAGCAACTGATGGAAATAGCTGATTGTCATCCTCTATACAGCCCAGCACTAGAGGGAGATAAGATATGCTTTGCCAGTGGAGGAATGGTGACACTCAGGAATTGTGGGTTTCATTCCAGACTCTGGAGGGCAGTCTATTTCAGTGGGCACAGATTTCTGCCCATTTCCTCCTCCCCCATCTCAATCCCTTCTGCCCTGTCCCTTCCAATCTGTCCCTGTCCCAGTCCTGTCTCTTTCTTCCCCACTGTTGGCTCTTTGACCCAGTCCCAGTCACTTTAACCAAACAGTCCTAGTTTCCCCCTCTCACCTCAACTCTTTGTCCCCAGTCTGCTTACCCAGCCAGTCCCTGTTTCTCCGCCTGCACTCTATCTCCTCATCCAACCTCAGTGCTCCCCTCCAGACAGGGCCAGCTCTAGGCACCAGCATTCCAAACATGTGCTTGGGGCGGCTCTTTTCAAGGAGCGGCACCCCAGCCCTTTGGGGGTGGCACTTTTAAAGGGGCAGCACTCGTTTTTGCTTCGGCAGCGGCAACAACTTTTTTTTTTTTTTTGCTTGGGGCGGCAAAAGACCTGGAGCCGGCAAGTGGATCCCAGTCCAAGCCCCACTTTTTACCTCACCAAATCTTCCTGCCACTGGCTTCCTGTTTCAGTCTGCTTTGGCATGCAGTCTTTTTTCCCAGCCATTCCCAGTCTCCACCCCCTCCAACTCCCAGTTACAGTTTCTCTCCCAACTCCCTCAGTCCCAGTCTCTCCAGACTTCTTATCCCAATTTTCCTCCTCCTGGTCCAGCTTTTGTCCCCTCTGCATTCAAATCAGACAACTTCCTCTTCCATTCTGCCTGGGTGCCAGGAGGGGAGTTATTAAGAGCACAGGCTACCTACTCTCAATTTAGGTTACTTGATCATACCCCAGTCCAGAATACCTGGGAGCAACCATTACTTGGAGAGTCCTTCTGAGCCTCCATTGATCTGGGATGGAATATAGTTACTCTGTAGGGAAGGTTCATACTTGTTCTGGTCACATGTAGGAGCTGTGAGGGGATGGAGCTGGGGAGTCACTCTGATGGTTTCAGAGTAGCACTCTCTGTAGGGATGGTATCTGTACAATCTGGTCAGTACTAGGAGCTATGAGAAGCTCAGTGAGAATGGACTCTGCAGTTTTTAGCTGTTAACCTCTAGCATGCACATGTGCAAACTGTGATTTTTAAAGGCTTAAAACTTGGCTAAAACTGGGGTGCATTTTCACAGGGATCACAAAAGGTATCCCTGATAAAAGGCCACCACCCTGCCAAATTTTAAATCCCTGCTCCAAAACACATAAGGCTGTACTGCATTTGAAAGACAAGGTATCAATAATTTTTAACATGCACAAGACAACCCATTTTCCCTAGCCTCATTCTTAGAAATTACTATTGTTTTGCCTGAAATTTTCCAAAACATTCAGCCTGTGGTAGACGTAGGATGGAAAATTTAAACCCAAACAGTTAAAATCTGGCAAAGTTATAAGCTGTTGTAAACAGGGTCTTATCATTGGAAGGCAACCTTAATTATAGGCAATGCTACCAGCCCTACCTTTACTACTGCATAAAAAATGTACATCATACTGATCCTGATTCTCCTTTCATTTATAGAAGTTTAATAGAGTTGTGCCTCCATTGACTTCAATGGAGTTACTCCTGATTAACACCAGTTTAAATAGGAGGAGAATCCAATTCAGTGTCTTTCTATAGCCTGCTCTGTGCCAGTTCATAAACAAAAGGAAATTGATGGAAGAACAGTGAATCCATCTATAAAGGGAGCATACATGCTGTGCACAGGAGATTCATCTATTCACTATTGTTTGCCATATTTCTCCAAAATCACTTTCATACTTATTGGCTTTGAAATTGATCCTGCTTCCTGTGAAATATCAACAACAAAAATTCTCATTGCCTTCAATTGTCCCTATGAGAGCACCAGTGAGATTCAAATAGAGATCACATGATTTTAATGTACAGTGTGTGGCCTACATAATCTTCTGTATATGTTTTTTTTTAAACTTATTTGGCTTTTAGTCAATTTTCTAGTCAATTTTAAAAAGAAGTAAAACTGAATAATGCAAGACACTTACTATTTCCAGTGTAAGAGTTTGGGATTAATAAGAGCTCTTTTTCCCTCATTAACATATCTCATTTCTGACTTTTTGGATCATTAATATTAAAGTATCCCTGTACTTTTGTAATCATTTCACAATAAATTAAATGATCAATTTTCTATCTACCGGGCTCGATGCTACACGTAATTCCTGTTGAAGACAGTACGATTTTTGCATGAAGGTAAAAAATCTTTGTATTTATATTTTCTAAAATATTATTCATGGTAATTGCCCCTTTTTCTCAGCTCACTCAGATTTATAATAGTGGGTTTAAAAATGTTCCAGTTTTTCTTAGATAAAAGAAATACTTCATGTTCTGAGATAAAGTTATTTCCCTATATATAATATAGGAAATTCAGCAAATAGTAGCGGATACAAAGTGCACTGAACTAAGTGAGTCTTTCCATTGACTTCAATTCACTGCTCTACAGCCAAAATGCTTCTGAAATAAATGTAGTCAAACTTTACTAATTCTGGGTCACTGCGAACGAAAATGATGCTTAAAATTGTTGATTGGCTCTAATTTTCAAGATATGCTATTGGGTCAGTATATACGACCCTTGACTTGGGAATGGCAGAGGATAAGTGAGTTATAAAGGGAAGGGATCTCAATTTAAACCAGAAATGACTAAAATACATCTTTCACTGGATCTATGAATAAATCTATGACTGGGTTTGGACAGTACTTGCTTTTTAGGCAAAACAATGAATGATGCAATCTGAAGCTGGTATTGCGTCATACATGATATGAATTGCATCATGTTATTCCTAGAAGTCATGGATGATGCATCCATAACGAAGCTTACATCACTCTGCTGAACAAATTGCCCTATATCAGCTCTAGAAATCATACAGTGTCGTGCTCTCTTATTTGTCAGTGTTTGATTTTGCAAAGGGACACATTTCTGTTTAGCCAAAGTGAGCAGAGATGCCTCGTACTTGTGTGAACAGTGCAGATAACTTCTGCTATGTTTGTGGTGAAGTGACTTTTGCATCACAAAAGCGCAGTGTAACCACTATGGTTCAGAAAGCCTATCACCTTTATTTTGGCTGCAAAATTGGAGATCAGGACAAGAGGTGGGCCCCACACATATGCTGCAACACTTGTGCAACAAATCTTCGCCAGTGGTTGAACAGGAAAAGGAAATCTATGCCTTTTGCAGTGCCAATGATTTGGAGAAAGCCAACAGATCATACCAGCAATTGTTACTTCTGCATGGTGCCTCCAGTTGGGAAAGGTGTGTCAAAGAAGAAAAAGTGGACTGTGCATTATCCAAACATTCCATCAGCTATACGCCCAGTACCCCACGGAGAAGGACTGCCGGTTCCTGATGCACCAGAATCATTCTCACTTGAGTCAGACGAGGAAGAGGAAGAGGATGAATCTTCTGATCCTGAACCATCAAGGTCACAGGACCCACATTTTATCCCATCCTCCTCCTCTGAACCACACCTCAAAATACAAGGTGAACTGAATGACCTTGTCAGGGATTTGGAACTACCCAAGAGTAAGGCAGAGCTGTTGGGCTCCAGACTACAGCAGTGGAATCTCCTGACAGGTGATGTTAGGGTTTCCATGTTCTGTGACTGTCAAAAGGATCTTGTCCCATTCTTCTTCATGCAAGGTGATCTTGTAGTCTGCAACAACATTGATGGTGTGATGGCAGCCCTCAACATCGTTCATGATCCAGATGAGTGGAGACTGTTCATTGATTCATCGAAGATGAGTCTTAAAGTTGTTTTACTGCATAATGGCAATGTTTTGCCATCAATTCCAGTTGGTCATGCAGTCCATATGAAGGAAACCTATGACAACATGAAAAAACTTTTGAGGTGCATAAACTATGACCAACATCAGTGGCAGCTTTGTGGCGATTTGAAGGTTGTTGCTCTCTTGCTTGGTCTGCAGACTGGATACACAAAGTACTGCTGTATTCTCTGCGAATGGGATAGTCGTGCAAGAGATTCCCTCTACATCAAGAAAGATTGGCCACTCCTACAGTCATTGGAGCCTGGGAGGAAAAGTATTAAGCATCCACCACTTGTTGAATCAAGGAAGATTTTGTTACCACCCTTACACATCAAGCTGGGTCTGATGAAGAGCTCTGTCAAGGCCATTGACAAAACACAAGCAGCTTTCAAGAACCTCCGTGGAAAATTTCCAAGGTTAAGTGAAGCTAAGATAAAGGAAGGTGTCTTTGTTGGTCCTCAGATTCGTGAACTTCTTCGAGATGATGCATTTGACCATGCACTGCGTGACAAGGAAAAGACGGCATGGAAAGCCTTCCAGTTAGTGGCAATAAATTTTCTCGGAAACAACAAGGCAGACAACTACAGGTTGTTGGTGGAAAACCTCCTCAAGGCATACAAAAGCCTTGGTTGCAACATGTCACTAAAGATACATTTTTTGCACTCTCATCTAGATTTTTTTCCACCGAACTGCGGAGCAGTGAGCGATGAGCACGGCGATGAGCACGGCGAGCGATTTCACCAGGACATTGCAACAATGGAGAAACGCTATCTGGGCAAATGGAGCCCATCAATGCTTGCAGACTATTGCTGGACAGTGACAAGAGATGCTCCATTTAATGAATACAAGAGACAAGCCAAGAAGTGCCGAGTAGACACTGAATAGGACTAAACTATGTACATAATAGTTTTTTGCCTTTTGTTTCATAAAAATTTTTATTTATATAACCCTTTTGCTGATTTTTTAAGTGTTACATAAACAGGACAGGTGAAATGTAAAGCAACCATAAACACATGAAAAGACCTAGGTTTACAATTTATGTTTAAAACTCTATCTACACAATATACATAGACATAAAATGTAAAAACTTAAATATCTTAGAAACCGTAGCCAATCAGTTGTTTTAATTGTAATATTTGAATTCAGCACATCAAAATGTATAATAAATAGCACATTTTATCTCTGAAGCAGACGACTTCTCAAAAATTGTAGACCAGTGTTATCTTTGGATCTAGCCCACCGCAGGTAACATTATCTAGTTATCTAGGAAAATATATGTTTGCAACCACCAATGCTAATAACTTTAAAAGTTGCCTCTGCTGTGTCATATTTTACTCCATTCCGCTATGCCACAGGGATTTGGATTATAGGTAGTGTAGACCCTATAGAGCAAGGCCATCTTGCCAATGTTATTTAGTTTAGTTGCTGTGCATGTTTTTCATTGAACGTAGGTAGAAAGATAAATTTAGTGCTTTTAAAAACAAACCAAAAATGCTGATACAAGAGGCCCCCACATTCCACAGAGATGAGCATAGTACCTGCTAATGTTTTGGCATATAGAGTTTATCTTGTAGAGTTATGTCACTTGTCAAACCATGTGATCTTACATAGCCATGCCTGACATAATACATTAAACATTTACAAAACTGCATTGTGCAAGTGTTTTTAGAATAAAACATGAAAATAACTCATTCCACCACTTATATAATAGCTGTGGATATCTTCAAAATATCTGTGCACCTCTAGATACACCAAGCTCCTATAGCTTAAATTCTTTATATTGGCTTCTAGTAAAATTTCATATCAGTTTAAATTTTTTTCTTTATCGTTTAAGACTTCTAGGGGAATAACCTAAGAGTTGCTGGCTAGCCTTTTGTCCCTGATCTCTCCTCTTCAAGAGACCTCATTATTTGATTTGCCCCAGTTTTAACCTTGAGATGAAGGGAGGTAGACAGTTGCATGGGTAACAAAATACCAATCCTGACTATCGGTTGCTGAGCACTTATATTCTTAGTCCTGATCTACACTACAAACGTATGTCAGTATAACTACATCACCCCCCCGAGCGATGCAGTTATATCGACCAAACTCCTGGTGTAGACTGCACTATTTCAATGGGAGGGCTTCTCCTGTCGACATAGCTATCGCCTCTCGAGGAGGTGGAATACCTACACTGATGGGATAAGCTTTCCCATCATAACTAACTGCGACACCCTTGCAGCACTGTAAGTGTAGATAAGCCCTTAGATACCCGACTGTACATTCAGGCAGTTTGTCCATGTCACATATTTTCTACAAAAAATGTGTCCATTGTAAATTAAATCTAATAATACTCCCATAAATACAAAGTAGTTATCAGTAGTTCGCAATCAAGTGGAGTCGCACAGGAATCAGTCCTGGGTCCAGTTCTGTTCAATATCTTCATCAATTATTTAGATAATGGCATAGAGAGTACATTTATAACGTTTGCGGATGATACTAAAGTGGGAGGGGTTGCAAGTGCTTTGGAGGATAGGATTAAAATTCAAAATGATCTGGGCAAACTGGAGAAATGGTCTGAAGTAAATAGGATGGAATTCAATGAGGACAAATGCAAAGTACTCCACTTAGGAAGGAACAATCAGTTGCACACATACAAAATGGGAAATGACTGCCTAGGAAGGAGTACTGCAGAAAGGGATCTGGGGGTCAGAGTGGATCACAAGCTAAATATGAGTCAACGGCGCAAGGCTGTTGCAAAAAAAGCTAACATCATTCTGGGGTGTATTAGCAGGAGTGTTATAAGCAAGACACAAGAAATAATTCTTCCACTCTACTCCGTGCTGATGAGGCCTCACCTGAAGTATGGTGTCCAGTTCTGGGAACCACGTTTCAGGAAACATGTGGACAAATTGGAGAAGATCCAGAGAAGAGCAACAAAAATGATTAAAGGTCTATAAAACGTGACCTATGAGGAAAGATTGAAAAAATTGGTTTGTTTAGTCTGGTGAAGAGAAGACTGGGTGGGTTCCTGATAACAGTTTTCAAGTACATAAAATGTTGTTCTCCTTAACCTCTGAAGCAATGGGTTTAAATTGCAGCAAGGGCAGTTTCGGATGGATGTTAGGGAAAACTTCCTAACTGTCAGGGTAGTTAAGCACTGGAACAAATTGCCTAAGGAGGCTGTGAAATCTCCATCATTAGAGATTTTTAACAGCAGATTAGACCATCCTGTCAGGGATGATCTAGGTATTACATAATCCTTCCTGAATTCAAGGGACTGAACTATATGATCTCTCAAGGTCCCTTCCAATTCTATGATTCATTCCTACTTTCATGTACATTCATTGGATTGGTATTAATCACTCATCAAATCAGAAACATACTGATATTTGATATTCCACCTTGTGCCAATTATTACTTTTCCCTCCACACAAAGGTTTTTGTCAGTTAAATGACTTATTACACTTCTCAATTTTTTGTAACATCTGTTGGTGTTTTTTAAAAATATTACAGCCTTTATTACAGATATAATTAAAAATAATAGAATATGTATCGTGAGAATATGAACCTACTTTAATCACATGCAATCTACCCATCAGTAAGCTATATGGACTGTGATGGCTTCACAGCAGAAAGTCTCCTGCTGAGACTAGAACCAAAAGTGCTGAAATTCCATAAGAAAACCTGTTCTCAAGAGACACAAAATTTTTTAGATAAGATTTGCATAAGGCTCTGAACTTTTGGATGCTTTTATAAACTAAACCTAAATTCTGAAACCTCTTAAATTTCTCTCATTATTATATATATAGTATGTGACACTGATTTTTTTGTCCTATCAACACTGGATGATAGTTGTAAGAATCTTGGGTTTATCCTCAGCTGGTTTAATTAGCATAGCTCCATTGAAGTCAATGAAGATATGTCAAAGGTGACTTTCAACCACTGAGGATGTGGTCTACTGTTCTTTATAACCTTTATAACCTTTTCTTTTTAATGATATGGGATACATTTTCCAACTAGTGCATACCTTAAATAATGTGCTCCTGTTCTTCTCACACTGTCCCCTTCATCACCACACACAGTACAACCAACTCTGTTTTGCAAATTCTAGAACAACCCATTGCATCAAATATGTATATCCAGAACATGCATTACATGATGTTTCTTCCTTTGGGTCTATTGACAGTCTTTTCAAGATTGAAGTGCTAATGTTGCAAGGGAGCAGGTAACCCAGGCAGACTGAATCAGATTAGTAAAGTGCCTGATTCTCCTCTCATTTCACTGGCTTCAAACTAGCTTTTATGAAATTACTCTGTTTATGCCAATGTTAGAGGAGAATTAGGCTTTGTTATCTTTGAGTAAATCTATTAAACGCTATTTTTCACTTCTCACTCATACCCATGTTTGCTTTATTCCAGTAGCTTTAAACAAAATCAGAGTACCACACCACTACTTTTAGCCAAGAAGTGCCTGTAAATTTTCAAGCTCTATCTTAATACAGATAAATACAAAGACATACAACACTTTTCAGTAGTATCATAAATAAATATAAACTCTCACATTTTCTTGAACATAAGAACATAAACATAAGAATGGCCATACTGGGTCAAACCAAAGGTCCATCCAGCCCAGTATCCTATCTACCAACAGTGACCAATGCCAGGTGTCCCAGAGGGAGTAAACCTAACAGGTAATGATTGAGTGATTTCTCTCCTGCCATCCATCTCCACCTTCTGAAAAACAGAGGCTAGGGATACCATTTCTTACCCATCCTGACTAATAGCCATTAATGGACTTAACCTCCATGAATTTATCTAGTTCTCTTTTAAACCCTGTTATATTCCTAGCCTTTACAACCTCCTCAGGCAAGGAGTTCCACAGGTTGACTGTGTGCTGTGTGAAGAACTTCCTTTTATTTGTTTTAAACCTCCTGCCCATTAATTTCATTTGGTGGCCCCTAGTTCTTATATTATGGGAACAAGTAAATAACTTTTCCTTATTCACTTTCTCCACACCACTCATGATTTTATATACCTCTATCATATCCCCACTTAGTCTCCTCTTTTCCAAGCTGAAAAGTCCTAGCCTCTTTCTTCTCATAAGGGTGTAATGTTAAATCCTCCACTTGTGTACCACTAACCTTATGTCTCTGCTTTGGCTTCCAACCAAAAACTGTATACATGATAAGTGTGTAAATTGTGTATTTGTGCTTCAGTGCACTCTGTACTTAAAGAACAACAACAAATCCTTAGAAATAACATGGTTCACACTCTTTTAAGTGACAGCTGCTCTGAAATTGTATAATTTTCTGAAGGCTTTCTAGTTTTTTTGCTTTATTGGATGACAGTTGTTTTCCTTTACCTTCCATCCATTATATTAAATCCATTATCTAATATTGTATTAAATATGGAAAAGATATAAATGTTATACTCTTATAAAGAAGTGATTTTTATACCTGAAGTGGAGATGTACCTTTTTAAAAGGATTAATACCATCACAGAGCTAGTCCCCAACAGGAAAAAAAAAGTTAGCTTAAAAGCTAACTTAATAAATAATTTAAAATAAAAAATATAGTATGACTATTGTCTCAGACAGGAGAAGTCCCTTTGCAATAAAACAGATGCCTTAAAGCTATTAGATGACTCTTGTTGGGTTGAAAGTTAATCAAAGTCAAGGTAGCTTTGAGGCCTAACAAAAGTGTTGTTCCACATGGTTCAACATTGTTCCTAAAACATGTGGCTTTCAGTGTATTGGGTCTGAGGTGTAAACACAGAGCTAGATTCATAAGTACCTGCTCTAGAGATTGTCAAGCTGGGCAGTTCAGAGAGAGCATCTCAGCTCTTCTGAAAGACAGACACAGAATCATCTAGAACACAAGACAGTCTTGGCTATTGGCTAAGTCTGAGTTGCACTACTTTTGTTGTTAAAAATCCACTCCTATGCAAAGCCTATACATGGAAACTGTCTTGCTGAACAGAAATGTAGATTACCAGCATTCATTTAGCCTATAACCACATATTTTATTCTCTTAAAAACAATACCCCACTTCCCAGGCTCCAGTATAACAGCTGCTCAGCTTCACAGCCTGAATCCTGTCCCCCCTCCTCCATGTCCACTGTGGGCCCTGAAGAAGCAGACCTGGAATCCTTCTACTGTAGAAAGGGGAAGCACAAGATCCAGGGATCTGGGCAGGGAGTCTGCACCCTCTCTGAATTGTGGAGGGCTCTGGTGCCTCAGCATGCGGAATGGAGAAGAGGGACAGAGTTGATTGATATGGTAGAACTGCTTCATCCGCATTCTCCCCCCACCCCCCGCCTGAAGGAGGGGGAGTTCATGAGCTGCATGAGCCACTACATTCCTGAGACTGCAAGTGCATCACAGATTGAATCAGCTTCTGTTGCTGCACAGCCTGGAAGGAAGAATTCCTTCCTCTCTAGCCCTTGTTCCTGGCCACTTTGACTGTGGAGCTGGTCCTAAGGTTTGGCCTCCTAACACCGCTAAAAAGTATAAGTAATTATCTCATTTTCTTTAGAAGCTGAAGAGCCAAAGCAGGTCCTTCAGGACTATTGAAAGGGAGAACGTGTTCCTGAGGAGTGATCTTATGGTAAAGATCAACATATTATACTGTACATTTATTCAACAGGCTCAGGGAAAATGCCCAACAAGGGTTTGAAGGGATTACTACCATAACTTACAAGAAAAAGAGCCAAATAGCCTTTATAAGTTCCAGAGTTCAACAACTATGCAAGTGAACATCTAGTCTATGAGAAGCAACTCTTGATAAAAATGAAAAATATACTGGCGAAATCCTGGCTGCACTGAGAACAAAACTTACATTGAATTCTATGGGGCCAGGATCTCACCTACTAATTTACTCAATGATTGGCTATTTGAATTGCCAGAGCACTTATGTTAGAACTCAGAGAAGATGAAAGAATATTGGAGCTCAGATACCTCACTATAGGTATAATGATAGTATTGCTATGTTCTTTCTCCATGTTTCTGAATGGGTACAGTGTACTATTCTCAAAGGGCCCACATTCCACCTTCACAAACATGCATGCAGCTCCTAGATACTTCTTACTTTGTATGTGAACCATGTTTGTTCCTCTTTACCTATTCTCTCCTCCCTTAATGCTATGAAGACAACATATATGCATTGCTTGCATAACAAGAAGACTAAGTGTTCATTGATGCATGCTTTGTGTGTATGCTTTTTGTTAGTGAATGGGATAATGAAAACCAATAGAGATAGTTAAGGAACCAATTTTATACAAGTCAACCGGTCATGCAGACTGTCCCTCTTCAATGGTTTGTATTACACCTGATCAAGCATTTAGTCTCCTTTTAAAGCTTTACTTTCTGCCCACAAGTAATCCCATACAACTGGCCATGAGACCACATTGAATGATTTCAGAATATAGCAAACAACAACATTAAGGGAAAGAGTGAAAAAAAGATATTCTTCACTGTGGCTTTTTGAGCAAATTACACATTTTATGTAGGAAAGGTTGTCAGGGTAAACATTCTTTTTGAATAGATAACAAAATAAAAGCGAGAAGAGAACATATACCCAGCCTGTAGGGAAGGAAGGAAACAATGCCGAGGCAAAAATACCTTGAGCATCAAGAATTGTGGCAATGTTTCAAAGTCCTTTTCTAAACGAAGCTCTGTACTTTGTACAATTAAGCCCAGATAATTTTTATTCTATAGACTTTATTCACTTTTTTATGCAAATTCCTCAGGTGCACAATAGTAGAAAAGGCCAGGAGAAAGTTGCTTTAGAAGTGCAGGAGAAAGAATACATAATACATCATATAAATACTAAATTGACTCAGTTATTTTAGCAACCAAGACAGGATTTCGCTATTTAAAGTGCAGTTTTACTGTGAAAAATGACTAAAAATAACATCATGGTGTTCTGTGTTTTCTCTCATTGTTCACCTACTTATCAGATCAAACATATCAAGTGGGGTCCCACAGGGATCTGTCCTGGTTCAACATCTTCATAAATAATTTGGATAATGGCATAGAGGGTATACTTATAAAGTTTGCGGACTATACCAAGCTGGGAGAGGTTGCAAGCACTTTGGAAGACAGGATTAGAATTCAAAATGATCTTTACAAACTGGAGAAATGGTCTGAAATAAATAGAATAATATTCAGAGAGAACAAATGTAAAATACTATACTTAGGAAGACAACAAAGAGTCTGGTGGCACCTTAAAGACTAACAGATTTATTTGGGCATAAGCTTTCGTGAGTAAAAACCTCACTTCTTCGGATGCATCCGAAGAAGTGAGGTTTTTACTCACGAAAGCTTATGCCCAAATAAATCTGTTAGTCTTTAAGGTGCCACCAGACTCTTTGTTGTTTTTGTAGATACAGACTAACACGGCTACCCCCTGATACTTAGGAAGGAATATCAATTACACAAAAATAAAATGAGAAATGACTGCATAGGATGAAGTACTATAGAAAAGAATCTTTGGGTAAATGTGTGTCAACAAGTAGTACTGTTTAAAAAAAGCAAACTTTATTCTGGGATATATTAGCAGGAGTGTTGTAAGCAAGACACAAGAAGTAATTTTTCAACTCTACTCAGCACTGATAAGGCCTCATCTAGAGTACTGCGTCCAGTTCTATGCACCACACTTTGGGAAAGATGTGGGCAAACTGGAGAAAGTCCAGAATGATAATAGGTCTAGAAAACATGACATATGAGGAAAGATTTGGAAAAAATGGGTTTGTTTAGTCTGGAGAAGAGAATACTGAGCCGGAACATGATAACAATTGTCAGGTATGTAAAAGGTTGTTATAAAGAGAGGGCTGATAAATTGTTCTCCTTCTCCACTAAGGACAGGACAAGAAGTAACAGACTTAAACTGTAACATGGGGAGATTTGAATTGGACATTAGGAAAAACTTCTTAACTGTATGGGTAGTTTAACACTGGAACAAATTACCTAGGGAGGTTGTGGAATCTCCATCATTGGAGGTTTTTAAGGGTTAGACAAACACCTGTCAGGGATGGTCTAGATAATACTCAGTCCCACCTCGGTGCAGGAGACAGGACTAGATGACCTATCAAGGTCCCTTCCAGTTCTACATTTCTATGATTTACAACTAAACTGCCAGCCCTGCAAACTGAAACGGATCTGAAAGTCAAGCTGTGTTCTTCCCTTTGCATGCACCATCACCAGTAATAAAAGTTCTGCAAACCAGGTTCTGCCCTCAGTTATGCCCATGTGACTCCAGTGCCTTAAAACAGTGCCCTCACTTAACAGCAATGCAATCTCATTGTTCTATGCTGTAATCTTACAATCCAGGCAGAGTAGAGTAGTACAACCCCAAGAGAAGGGGAGGAACCAAATTTGCTCCAAAAGAAAAATACTCTGTACTGGTTCCAAGGTGCAGGCTGGAGCACTGACAGGGAGAGCCTCTGCCGCTCATTCCCCAATCCCCTGTGTGGTCTGTGGAGTAGCAGCCTGGCTGCAGGTGCTGTCCACCCCATACAGGCTCATGCAATGCAAGAAGCCCACAAAGATTCATGAGGAGGCTCCTTATGCCTTCCCCCTACTTACTACTTGCATGGGCATACAGTGAGGTTTATGGTGGAGGCCATTGTTTTCAGTGAAGTTGTACATGTGTATCTCAGACAGAATAGAGTTTTGCAATTATAATTATTTAGTAATTACTGAGTAATGCTTACTCAGCTAGTGAGACTGGTTTGCGTCAGGCGGTTTCCTCCAACTAAAAGGACTTCTTCATGATATTACCTCCAGGTGTTTCAAGAAGGAGTATCAGCTATTCAGGAGTCCATATTCTTCCAACTGAGTCAGGTTTAGTTTAATGATACTGACTCAGAGGGAAAAGCATCACATAGTAAGAACACTAAATCCTCAACATAAAGGTGCTGGGATGCTGGATGTATTAGACTGAATTATGCTTCTGGTGTAAGCACTTCACTGGTAGTTCAAATCACTTACTACACACCAGGGCTGACTCTATTCTGCTGGCTTTGGGATTAGATGTAAAGTAGAGGTCCTGACCACTTATGGGCATTAAGGAGCCCGTGGTATTTTTCTCTTAAGGAGTGCTGCTAGCTGCGTTGCCATGGCCAAATTCTAATTTTGGTCATTTTACATGCGACTTATCTAAGATTACTCCTGTGATTTCTAATGAATAAAGTACCCAAAATTTTCCATTCAAAACTGTTGTAAAGTATTGCTTTGTTCTGTTAGTTACCATATTTCACTCCCAATAGTGGCTGGAATTCAATGGTGTGTAAAGTTACAACTATGTAGCTTGCAAAACCAGTGTTTAAATTATTTGTGTCCTTTTGGCTCAAAAGTGTAAATTCATTATCCTCATTATCATTGTATTCAAGTCTATGTTATAGAAGTGTTAATGGCTCTAGTCTGTAAGAATGTTCTGGAAAATGTGTTTTCAGCTATATGGCTGAAACAAGGACAGACATGTTGCTGCAACCATTATTAAAATATAACACACAAAATGTATTCCTTAGTTTATAATTCCACAGCATAAACATTCCTCACTTTAACCAGCAACAGGAGTCTATGCTCACTGAATTCTCTGGTCTAAATTAAAACGGTATTATCAGCCGTTGCACCGTATATAGTATATTGTTGCACAATCACTTAAGTCTTTCACAGTATACTTAAAGTCTAAACAATAAAAACAGATAAATAGAAGAAATGTCAAACTGAATTCTGGGTAATTATCAGATCAGCATGCTTTTATACAATTTCCATCACTTTGAATTTTAAATCACCTTTTAAAGGGCACTAAAGCATTCTTGCAAATTAGTCTGCACTCCAATTAATGCACCCAACATGACAATAAGACCAGTTTCAGCTTGGCTAAGCAGACCAGTCAACCAGGAGGATGTGACTTGAGGACTTGGAGAGCCTGTGCTTCCACCTTCCCCCTCCCCCCCCCCCCCCCCCCCCCCCCCCCCCTTCACAGCAGCTTAGGTCCAATTAGGCCAGTTAATCTGTCTAAAAATCAGTGGAAAGGAAGGGTTTTTCTAATAAAATGGAAGCACAGTTTGGGAGGACACATGAAATACAAGCTACTTTCTGCAAAAGACAAGAAATCCATGATTTCCCTTGGCCATATATCTCAAAGAGGTGCTTCTTCTGGTCTAGGCCAAACTATTTTTTCCACAGGATTTTTAACTTTAAGAGACCTTTTTGTGACATTTGTTCACATATAAAGGATTTCTCTTTTGTCTATTTATTTTTCATACTGTGCTCATTTCTGACATCCATTAAATTTTATAAGAGTAGACTGCAAGCTGTAGTGATGAGAAATGCCAGGTTGTATTACAAGAAAATGTTCATAAATAGAAATGACTTTGTATTTTCAATCAAGAAGTAAATAATACTTGCATGAATATATAGGTGTTTGAGTAGCCTAATCTGCAATTTTGGAAGGAAAATTGAAAGGGGGGGAGGAATTACAAATGTATGTGCATATATAGAACACACTTTAACAAGTTAATATATAACACTCTTGCAGCATGGATAAAATGTTTTGTAAAATATTTAGCATACTCCACTCTACAAAAGGGAAATATTAAACCTCCTTATCATTATCACTGGTGCATGTGAACTATATTGTATACATGCACACACACATCATTGTGTTAAGACTTTTTCATTTCTATTGTAAATCACCTACTTTATTTGATTCAATTTTCTGTGTAAAATTCTAAGATATCTGATTTCAACAAAATAAGATGAGAAACATTCAATCAGATGCAAGAAAAACATATGATGGGCTTTTGAATTGCTTTCATTTCTCCTAAGATGTAAACTTATCTTCTCTTTGACTGTTGCTTTATTCTTATATCTTATACCAGGATTTCTATTGGATTTAGTGCCCATAGCTCACCAACAGCACCTAACGTGGTGGCAGCCAAAGAAATTACTTCACAATCACCTCAGCAAAGTTATATAACCCAGAAATTAATGAAACAGTTGGGTAGCAGTATTACAAAATAAAGGCTATGGAAAAGATCTATGGAATTTATTAGGGATGAAATCAGTAAGTTTCTATAGAAATTCAATAATGGTGAATAGAAGTTAATCTAAACATCTATAGGATTTAATAAATAGTAACATACTACCTAGCTCTTATTTAGTGGTTTTCATCCATAGAGCTCAAATAAATTATAGAGAATGATCTCCTGTCTATAGGTTTTATGTACATCTTATACTGATAGGGATACAATTTTCTATTAAATTCTATAGGATGCTTCTAAAACCCTATAGAAAAATTATGATTTTTTAAAAAAAAATTATAGGACGTCTCTTCAAGGGAGTACATTGGAAAGAGCATTGATCACTCCTTTCCTTGTCACCAGTGGATGACAGCTAGGCAAGCTGCCATTTTTATGAAAGACATGGAAACTCACTGCTTATAATCATTTGAGGGACAGAGTCATGGCTAGAACTGCTCAGGAAATGGAATAGCCATTCCACAGGAAATTCTGACATTTCAAGATTTCCTTTCATCCCATATCATAATAAAAAGTCAAAATTTACTGTGAAATTAAAATAAAAAAAAATCTCATTTTGACGTTAATATATAGTATTGCACTGTATACAAGTTAAAACAAATGTTTTGCCCTTATGAAAATAAAACATTTTGATAATTTCCCATCGAAAACTTCAACAAAACTGATGCATTCAGGCAAAATGTTCTGATTTTGTCAAATCAGCATTTTCCACTGGAAAACTGTTTCACTGGGAAATTTAAACCAGCTCTAGTCGTGGCCTTGATCTTGACATGCAATTCAATTTTGCACAGGTAGGGAGCATCATATCCTTCCAATGAGAACTCAAGTTATAGGTGCTACATAGCATTCCAGTCCTTTATTTGTTGAGTAATAACTAACCTATATTTAAGTATTACCAATAAAAATAATACACATTAAAATTTCCAGCAAGAAAAAAAGATCTTCTTGTTTTCAGCACTTAAGTGTTTGCAATGCTGTCTAGGCCAGGGTCTGGAGTGCCTATTGGCACAAACTTACTTTCAAAACACTGTACAAACATAAAATCATAGAAATTTAGGGCTTGAAAGGACCTTGATAGGTCATCAAATCCAACCCTTCCCCACTGAGGCAGGATCAAGTGAACCTAGGCCATCCCTGACACTTGTTTTTTCCAGCTTGTTTTTAAAAGAGTCCAATGATGGGGACTTCATGACCTCCCTTGGAAGCCTATTCCAGTGTTCAACTATGCTTATAGTTAGAAATTTTTTCTAATATCCAACCTAAATCTCCCTTGCTGCAGATTACACCCAGTACTTCTTGTCCTATCTTCAGTGGACACAGAGAACAATTGATCCCTGTCCTCTTTATAACAGCCCTTAACATATCTGAAGATTAACAGTCTCCCCTTCCCCTGTCTTCCTTTCTCAAGACTAAACATGACCAGTTTTTTAACCTTTCCTCACAGCTCAGGTTTTCTAAACCTTTTATCATTTTTATTGCTCTCCTCCAGACTCTCACAAGTTTGCCCACATCTTTCCTAAAGTGTGGCACCCAGCACTGGACACAATACACCAGTCGAGGCCTCACAAATTCCGAGTAGGGCAGGACAATTACCTTGTGTGTCTTACATACGACCCCAAAATACTCCCCAGAATATTAGCCTTTGTTGCATCTGTATCACATTGTTGACTCATATTCTATTTGTGATCCACTACCAGCCCCATATCCTGCAATATTAGCGCCTAACCAGTTATTCCCCATTTTGTAGTTGTGCATTTGATTTTTCCTTCCTAAGTATAGTACTTTCACTTATCTTTTTGAATTTTATCTTGTTGATTTCAGATCAATTCTCTAATTTGTTAAGGTCATTTTGAACTCTAATTCTGTCCCTCAAAGTGCTTGCAACCCCTCTCACTATGGTGTCGTTTGCAAATTTTAGAAGCATACTCTCCATTCCATTATCAAAGTTATTAATGAAAATATTGACTAGTACTGGACCCAGAACTCACCCCTGCTGGACCCCACTAAATACACCTTCCAAGTATGACAGTGAAACACTGATAACTCCTTTGTGTATGATCTTTTAACCAGTTGTTCATCCACCTTATAGTAATTTGATCTAGACTGCATTTCCCTAGTTTGCTTATGAAAATATCATGTGGGACTGTATCAAAAGCCTTATTAAAATCAAGATATATCAGGTCTACTGCTTTCCCTCATCCACTAGGCCAGTAACTGTGTCAAAGAAGGAAATTAGGTCCCCTCCAAGTGCTTACAAATTGATTGTCTAATAATTAATTCTCACAACTCCAATGGAAGGATGATAAATATCTCCATTTTACAAAACTGTGGCATAGAGAAGTTAAGTGCCTTGCACAGGGATATGTCACTGGCAGGGCCAGAATTAGAAGTTCAGAGCTCTTTCCCTGTGCTGGATACACAAGTTCTTGCTGCTTCTTACTGAAACCTTGCTACCCCTCTTTGTTAACAGCTTCCAAGTCACTTTCCTTGAAGTCACAAATTTGGCTCCTGGCTCACAGAGCTTCTTGAATTCCACGAAGAGGGAAGAATGAGTATTTTTATGTGGACATTAAAGTATCTTAGTGTCATGCAGTAGTTTCTTTGCTGTTATGCATTTGCATACTCCAAGTCAAAGAATATGTCATCACACAGTTCCAACTCCTCATCTGTAAAGGGCGCTACTGTTGTATACTGTACTGTAATAGAGAGGAAGATTTTTTCCTGTCTTGTCCAGCAGACAAAACAGTGAAATTTGTGAAGGGCAATCCACCAGAAACTATAGCTAGACTTGGCAGAATTTGATTTTTTAAAAAAATAATTTTGATAGATAAAATTTATGTTTATTTTTAAGCATTTTTTCAATTTTTAGCTATTTAAATTTTCCACAGTTGCAGAAAATTATGGGGGGGGGGATCAGACAATAATTATTGAATTACAGTAGAGATTTAACTTTTTGAATCTCAAACTTTAGAACCATTAAAACACAAATTCTAAACATCACATAAAATATACAAAGTAAATAACCTTAAATCAAACTCTAATAAGTTCTCAAGCAGCATTTTTCTTACTTTGCCTGTCTGTATGTTTTTATTATCAATGGAAATATATTTTCAGTTTGTGTGTGTACAGCCAAATTGATGCTTACCTATACTTACCAATAAATAGCTAATCCTTCCAAGCGTAGCTACAGCACAAATGACTTTGCCACTATACTCCACCTCCCCAAAGTAGCAGATATCCCTGAGGCTGTATGTAATGTCAGGCTTGTTTTTGCGCAACCAGGAACAGTCAGAAATGCAAACTTTAGCCCATATTTTTGAAGAAAATGTATTTTCTAGCAAAGACTAAGTCATGTAGATCTCCAGTGCCAGGTTTCTCCATGATTTCTGTGTAAGACTTGATGTTGTCTGGCAATTTGGGGCTTATATAAGCCTCTAGGTCAGTGGTTCCCAAACTTGTTCCGCCGCTTGTGCAGGGAAAGCCCCTGGCGGGCTGGGCCGGTTTGTTTACCTGCTGCATCTGCAGGTTCGGCTGATCGTGGCTCCCAGTGGCCACGGTTGCTGCTCCAGGCTAATAGGAGCTGCTGGAAGCGGCACGGGCTGAGGGACGTACTGGCCGCCGCTTCCAGCAGCTCGACTTGGAGCCGAGCTGGCTTGGAGCAGTGAACTGTGGCCACCGGGAGCCACAATCGGCCGAACCTGTGGACGCAGCAGGTAAACAAACTGGCCCAGCCCGCCAGGGGCTTTCCCTGCACAAGCGGCGGAACAAGTTTGGGAACCACTGACCTAGTGATTTCTCTTTGCTGACTTGACACTTTTTATTGTTTTCCTTGTTTATTGTGTTTTCCTCAATTAAAAAAGAAACCAGCAAAACTTTAGATGCTACATAAGAAAACCTTACAAAATATTCTTCCTGGCTCACTCCAGCAGTTTTACCAAAGGAGGAGGCAATCTGGCCCACAACATTTAAGTTAGAGTAGCTGCTGTATGTAGTGAACATGCATTGTATTACTGCTATCACTGTTGCTGGTCTTTCAGTTACTCTGTTCCAAGGCGGAAATATAACTCAAATTATCCATTAATCTACCACAAAAAGGAAAGGAATAATTGAAACAATCAAAGGCCAAGTTGCCAAGACATTTCATGGATGATTGGGGAAATCAGATATAAGTGTGTGGCTACCAAAGGCTACTGCTACCAGAGACTGTGATAAAACATCCACTGTACTGTACAATATGTTGTTGTAACAGAAAATTTACTTAAAAACGAATGAAAGAACATGAAAGAAAAAATGTAGTGGCTGCCATACATATACCTAATTGCAAAGAAGAACCATTCAGTGAAATGCAATTACACTTTTAGATAGATCAAAGCATTCTTCTGCAATAAAAAAAAAGAATTATTTCTGCTATATAGTTAAACAGTATAACCAAAATGTACTTATTATGGAAGAGCAAGACTACTATAAAACAAAATGGGAATTACAGAAGGGATTTTACATGGTTTGCCTTGTGCATCAGCTAGTGCTAGTATGATACACAAACTAATGCAGTTATCGAGACCTATCAGTATCGCAAATCAACTACGCAGCAAGGAAACTAAATGTCATCCAAACATTCACAACATCAACAAAATCTGAAACTATTTTGCACACTGGTATGCAGTAGTGTATGTACATACCGAGGAGTGTGTTATTAAATACATGCTATGAAAAATAGTATATTAAACGCTGCATATGCGGTCAAGAATAATTTCCAGTTTCTAAAGAAGCTGCTAAGTGTTGTCCTATGTGAGCTTGTTGATAATATGTCTAAAGCAAAGAAATAGGAGCCAGGTCACTAGTTCCTATTGAAGCTGAGCTACTGAGTTGCTGTGTAACCTTGAGCAAATCACTGGACCTCCCAGTGCCTCAGTCAATTCAGTTGGAAGATGGGGTTTAAAAAAACCCACACCTCATTTAAAGCCAAATAGTGCAGCTGAGCAGAGCATTGCTGCACAAATATATTACATATCTATTAAAAGGAAATAAGACTTCAGGACTCTAATGTGAGTGTGTTGTTTAGTGTCAAAAATTACCTTTAGTGAAATGGCCAAAGAGACTTTGATGTAATAGGATTGTGTGTAGTAGTTTAATAAAATGCAAAAATACAAAACCAGGCAGAATGCTCAAGTTAAGTTTAACTGTTTCAGAACCAACACTATGAATGCTGGAGTGGAGAAACTGAAAGGGAAAGAAATGTTGATTAGCACTCTCAGGAAAAAATAGTCTCCATACACACTCCTCCCAAACCTGCGAGAGCCAAAGAGGTTTACACATCAAAAAAGCTGAATCACAGCAAATTGAAAGATTAAAAAGAAGCTCTGCTTAAAAATCAAATTTATAAGCGGAAAGGGTGATAATATAATACACAGTGAAGCTGAAAGAGAATTTTGATTTGTTTCTGTAAAAGCAGAAAAGTTTTCTAATGCTGTCATTTTCCCTGTATAGTATATGTACAGTTTAATATGTTTACTAAATTACATGCTGCTGCATGTTTATAAAATGATAATATTCTAAATAACTCATCACAAAAGTAACAGTTGCTTTTGAGTAAAAAACACTGGTACAATATATACAATTTTTCATTTTTAACCCACATTAGAAGTGGTCACATCATTCCTGATAGACTATTTGGTTTATAAGATTAGGAAATTACAATGACTGCTAAATCATAGTGCAATAAGATAAAATAATAAATAATTTTGGTTTAAGGTGAAACATAACTTTGCAATAATTATTCTCAGCTTGTAAATGGTGTCTATCTATAACCAACCAAGCATATAACAAGAAGATGAAGATGAGACTTATTTTCACTTCATTTCACTTCTTTGTAATTGACAAGCTCTCACTGGGTGTCAACTTTAAAAGATGACAAATCCTAAATCTTAGAGGACCCAATTCAATAGTTCACCTCTCTAAACTGTTTGCAAATTAATCTACATTTTCAAGTGAGTCAGGCATGAAATATAAGATGACATCTATATTACACAAATATTAATTTCTTTGTCTTTTTTTCTGCAATCAAAGACAAAAGGTAGCTTTACATTCAGCTTGTTAAAACTAGATGAATTATAAATATGTAAATGCACATTATACCATATTTTAGAATTTTTCCTTATCTTGTTTTCCTGTTTTGTTCCGACACATGCATTGGTTTCCATTCTCCTAACTGCCCCTCCCCCCACCACCATTTTATGGCTAATACTGTATGGTAATTAAGCTGAAGCTATTTCACTCTGAACCATAATAAATATTGTTCCAGCAATGTACAGGCCTAGACTTACAGTAAAACCAGAAACAAATTAAGAGTTAAATGTTATATTTATCTCACTTGGGTATGTCTACACTGGAACAAAAGACTTGCAGCACGGTCAGAGCTGGCCTAGGTCAGCTGACTCAGGGTTCGGGGGGGCTCAGGTTTTGGGGCTAAAAATTGCTGACTAAACATTCAGGCTCAGATTGGAGACTGGCACCCTACCCCCTCATGGGGTCTCAGAGCTTGGGCTCCAGCCTGAACCTGAACACCTAGACAGCAATTTTGCAGCCCTGCAGCCTGAGTCCCGTGAGCCCGAGTCAGCTGACAAGGGCCAGAAATGGGTGTTAAACTGCTGTGTAGACGTACCCTTTGTGTCTAATTATGAGCATGAGTCTGCTCCCGCTAAATTAATGGCAATATTCCCAGTATTTTAAATGGGTGTTCGGTCAGTGAGTGTTACATAGGACTGAAGTACTAGGCAGGTCATCCACGGCAAAGGTGAAAATAACATTTAGGAACTGGGTATCTCTAGGAGTTCCCAGCTCTGTTCTCATTTCTCTAGGCCAGTTGGTCTCTGGAGCCACCATCACAGCCCAACTTCCTCTTTCTACTCACTGAAAACTCACAAATACAAATCTCAGCAGTAAAAGGGCCTCTTGGGTTTCTGTTGCTGCACTGCCAAAAAAGTGGAAGGAATCCTCCCGCTCTGGCTATGGAACAGCTGTAGAGCTGCTTTGGGCTGCTACAGTCCTAATCTGGCATCTCTGTGGAGGAGGGAGAGTTGGCATAGCAGCAGGTCTTAAGGATCGTTCATCCCCTCGCTTGGTGAGCTGGAGCATAGAGCCACTGTGGAACTAGTTCCAGGCTGCACAGGGAATGTATATGCTCCCGCATCCCCTTCAGACCACTTCTGCATACCGGAAGCACACTTGTCCTGCTGCCAGAGAAACCTCGGCAGTCACAGACTGTTCCCTAGGGGCCAGATTATTCACACTGAGCAGTACCTTCCTCCTTGAACAGACCCCATTGAAGTGATTAATTGTTTATAATTAATCTCCCATTTAGAGCTCGTTGAAATTTTCTTCTTCCTAACTTTTTTTTTTTAAATGCAAAATGGCATTTCAACCGAAATTCATTTTCATGGGAAAAAATTATTTGGGTTGAATTTTTGTGTGTTTGTTAACAAATAACAACTCTCCCCCCTCGAGTTTTCTATTATTTTGGGGGGAGGGGGTTATAGGAAATTTTGAAAAACAATTTTTCCCAAAATGTCCAGGAAAAAAATAAAATGGGATTTTTTTGGCTCAGTTTAATTGCCATTTCGATTAAACTGTCATCACTAGTACACTTTTCTATTGCCTTCCTCAATGAAACTTGCTTCCACATAATAGTAGTGTGGTCGGTGTCTATAATGCAAGGAAGATGGCATAGAACAGCAATGACTACACAAGAACTTCATAGCAACAGCATTTTGGAAGGGAGGGATATGTACGTGGTTCTTCTAGGCCAAGCAACATACCTAGCATGTGTTTACCCAAAAATGTATTTTCCTCTAAGAGTATATCTACACTGCATGCTTCTTTTGGTGGCATGTAGAGGACCTATCCACATAGCTCCTCTAGCATGGGCATAAATAGCAGTATAGCCAGGGAGGCATGATTTAGGCAAATAAAGACAGGCTTGAAGGATGTGGGTATGTATGCAAATACATATAACACATGCTCTACTTGCCCAAGCTGCACTGCTATTTTTCACAGTGGAGTGTCCCTTTACCTGCCCGCTGTTGAAGACTTTCTTCACTGCAGGAAAAGACTCCGGCAGCAGGGAGAGGCTCTGGCAGAAGGGAGGCAGCAAGGAAAGGCTCTGCCAGCTCCCCGCTGCTCAGCCTTAGCCCGCCGTAGTGAAAGACTCCAGCCATGGGGAAAAGGGTCTGTTAGCTTCTCATTGCTGCAGCCTTTTCCCACAGCAGGGAGAGACTCTGTCTCATCCTTTCCCTGCTGTATCCCCCTCCCAGAGCCTTTCCTCACCTTTCACTGATATGTGTACGCAGCCTGCTTTTCAGTGCGGTGGGTACGTACACATACACTACACTATAGCGGTGTGTAGTGTAGATGTAGGCAAGGAGAATAAAAACTTGTTGATGGCTATTGCTTCAAGCTTTCCTTGTAGTAACCCACTCCATAGATGAACTATCCTCTGTAAAAAGAATTTTTACCTCAGCTCCTTTGCTACGTGACTCCATTTTAGTTTTTGGGTGATGTCTGCTTGTTAAGTTTGTGGCAACTATCTTCTTTGTACCAGTGGAGGCTGATGAGAGCTGAACAGTACTGAAATAGGAGGGTAGGCTCAAAACCAATTTACAGAAGTGGGATCATGCTATATTTGACTCAAGAGCTTCCTATATTCTAAAACCCTTGGATTGTTACCTAAAAAGGAGCTAGGAGTGCCAGCCCTCCAGGATTGTCCTGGAGTCTCCAGAAATTCAAAATTAATCTTATGCCATGTGATGAAACCTCCAGGAATACATCCAATCAAAATTGGCAACCATAAAGAGGGCCAGATTGCTTAATAACAAAGTAAATCTGACAGCAGGTAAGCACACATATTCAATTTCCCTTTTCAGCAATAGAGGGAGCCAGAGAGCTGCTTCTCCCAGCAAGCCTTCCTACCCTGGAATTTACATACTTTAAAATAATTTGCGCACTTAAACAACCACTCTGCCCTCTGTGTGTGTCCAAATTCCCATTCATGTTATGGGAAGTTGTGTGTGTAAGGGTTCACAGGTCCTGAATCTGGGCCCTTTGGCCACTGCCGCATCTGCAGCTCCACTGAATGGGTCTACTAGAGACTGGAGAATTAGGAGTCCTAAGGTATTATGCTACAATAAAGGTATTGCCCACCAGAACCCAACTGGAAGAGCTCTAGGCTCTCTGATTGGGCTGAGTACACTGTTTAGGCCAGAAAGAGAAAGAGGAAGTTGTCTGTGCAACAAGGTGGATTCTGGCTTGCTGCTGCTACCGACACTGCCATTTGCATCTGGTTCTCTGCCTCAACCCTGGTTCCTGACTTTGACCCCACCCTGCTCCTGCCCTCTGCCTCATTCTGGTCCCTGAGCCTGTCATCCTGGTGACTGACTGCTTCAGTTCAGACCTAGATTATGGCTCTTTGCCTCATGACTCACTGCTGACCCTCAGCTTCAGTTCCTGTTTCCTGTCTGACCCTGGGTCTAACTTTCAGCTCTGACATCTGGCTCTTGATTCCAAATCTGCCAATTACCCTCTGGTTCCTGACCACCAGCCCAGACCACTCACATCCTAGTCACTGGCCCTGGTCTTCCACAGGCCCTGACAGTGGGCATAAATACAGAGAAATCTCAGTCTTTCCTAACTGCTGTATGTTGATCGCTTCTCTGATGGCCCTCCATAAACCACTCCTCATTACTTCTTCCCTTTGATATTAACTGTCCCTACCAAATTCATTTATATCCAGAATTTGGTACATCTTGTTGCATGTTACTCCATCTAGCCAATGATGAATATTGTCAGCAAGATTGATGCAAATAGAAATTTCAGAGCATTCTATTGGTCATTTCTCTAGGATATGCAATATCTACTCTTATTTCTCTGACCGTGGCAAGATTTTTAAACCAATTTAAAATTTTACCAACAATTACTTACTAACCCTGTATCTAGTCTTCAGTGTATCAAACACTATCTTGATGTCCAAGTAGATTATGTTTGTTGCTTCACCCCATCAGCTCTCATTGTCACATTCTCAAACAAGTTAATAACATTTGTCAAGCATGGCTTCCCCTTTATAAATGTCATGGTTGTCCTTGACCAGTCTGCACCTGTTCAAGTGTTCGCCCATTTTGTCCCTAATCAGTGACCCTAAAATTTCTCCCAATTGTCTTTAGTGTTTGTGTACTGGAATTTTTAGTGGCATACAATTAACAGCTTCAAGCTATTATTCCAAAAAATCAGAATGCATGTTGCCTTAGTATAAAAATCTATCTTAGGTATCGGGGTGGCTCTATGTATTTTGCCGCCCCAAGCACGACTTTCAGTGGCGCGCCTGTGGGAGGTCTGCTGGTAATGTGGATTTGCTGGCATGCCTGTGGGAGGTCCGCCGGTCCCAAGCCTTCCGCGTACCCGCCGCCGAATTGCTGCTGAAACCGCCTCATAGCTTTAAAGTTAAATCTAACAAAAGGTGCCAATGTATAGTAGCAGGGGATCAATTTCCCTTTTCCCCCAAAAGATATCCCGTTTCCAAGGTATGAAATTCATTGTTGAGGTGGAGCACTGACATTGTTATAATGCCAAGTCTACAAAAGTATGTGTGTATGTGGTGGGTGAGCCATAGTGAGCAGATTCTGCGAGTCTGCACTTCAACAACCGTGTCAATATCACGCTAAAAGTGTTGCAGCTCAAGTCCAGTGCAGTGTGTCTGGTGCATACTATAAAGTTTTGAACATGTGGCCTTTAGGATAGGATAGGCATGTGACTACGTATTTTTTCCTCTTTTCTTACTACTCCATATGTGGTTCAACTGTCCAGCATAAATCCATCTTATAGTCATTTGTGCCAATTTCCAACTGCCGCTGTACCTTTATATTTATGAACACCACCAAGGATTCCAGAGTCCTCTGTCTCTTCTTCCTGCACTGTGTGATTTCTTAAAAGACCAAGATTTGATTTATATGTCCATTAAAGCATTGGCAGCTAGTGCTACTTGTAAAGATATTAAGCTGAATGGCACTACCGATTAATACCTTTCATTTAATACTACAGTGATTGTCATTTTGGGTTTGTGGCAGGGAGGAATAAAACAGTAGTAGCTCTAGCTCAAACCCTGGGCTATCTGAAAATCAATTAAGCTCCATTTTTTTTTTTAAAGGGGCATTAATCCGGTTTCTACTTCTACCCTTTGGTAATCCATTGTTTGTGCAATAGCAGTATTTACATATGTTCTGATCTGTGGGTACAGTTGATTGTGCCTGCAATTGACTGTAGACTAGGCATAAAATTATTTGAATAACATCATTTTTAATAACATAATCCTTAGTTTTCTGATTCTTCCTTAACTTATAGTTGTTGTTCATCTGTTTTGGAAGATCGAGTCTGAGCAGTTTTCTCCCTTCTCTCCCAAATTTAGGTGTTTAGTTAGTTGCTGGCTTGTTAGTAAACAAAAAATATCAAATAGGTATATCCAGCTTATTAAGAACAGAAATATTTCTGCTGCTGTTGATTCATCTCTAGAACGTTTCAAATAGCATTTTCCTCTCATAGGTTAGGTGATGGATTTGTTCCATTAGAAATTTCACCGCATATTTTGGAAACAAAAGGAAAAATATTACCAGTATGTTATATTCTTTCATACCTTTTTCAGGGATTTTTAAAAGTGGGAAATTACTTGGGCTCCAATTCTGCAAAGAGAACCATGTCAGTGGACCCATATGCCTACACAAAGCTCTCTTGACTTTAGTATGGGTCCTCCTGCATCATTCTCTTTGCAATACTGGGGTCCAAATTCTTCTCAATTCATGCAGCCGTGTCTCTGGGAGGGGGGGACCTGGACAGGGATAAGGGGGGGCAAAGGCTGGGGACAGGCACGGGGTCAGGAGTGGAGCCTTGGGCACAGGGCCCGCAGCCAGGACCCTGCATGTGGGGCCAGTAGCAGGGAACCCTGGGAGCAGGGGGCTAGGTGTGGGGCCCCAGACATGGGACTAGTGGCCAGGGAGCAGGGCCAGTGCCCCAAGAGCAGAACCCTGGGCGCAGGACCGAGGGTGGGGCCTGGGGCATAGGGTCAGCAGACAGGGAGCAGGGTGCAGGGCCAGGACCCAAGCCCTGGATGCAGGGCAAGAGAGCAGGGCCCCGTGCATGGGGCCGGGCGCGGGGCCCTGGCGCAGAGCCACAGGCATGGGGCCAGCAGCTGGGGAGCAGGGCTGGCGGCCGGGAACCAAGCCCCGGATTGGGGAGTAGAGGCATGAAACCTGAGTGTGCTGCAGCACCCCCCACTCCGCTACTTCCCCCACCTATGCCATAACAAGGATCTTTTGTCCTGCAAGATTAGAGAAGGCTCTGCAAGAGTGATTAATACTTTAGTATTCTGTAACACTTGGAAGCATTATCTAGTTAGGGCTCCTGACACTACTATGATTTTTTACCCCAGTTGCACGAATAGGGAATTTCCTAATAGAGGTTAAGTGATGTGACCTAGGACACACTGAAAGCCAGTGTCAGAACCCAGCTCTCCTGTCTGTCTGTCCAGATCTAACCACTCAATTTCTCTATATATAAAATATTAATAATGATATATGCCAATTTTGGTATGTCAGAGGTGGAAGGAAAGGAATCAGAAGTGTTCATGAAATGCTGCATTAGTGCAAATTAAGGAGCTCTGGCTCCCCAGCAGTACGCTCGCTGTTCTAGGCCATATGGACTTCAAAAAGTCTCTTCTCTCCTCCCACTCTTGCCATATATATTTTGTTTCTAGCAAATATTTTATTTTGCAAAATTGTTGTAATTTCAGTGAAATTCTGAGAATTCAAAACTAGCCCAGTTCATAAAAACAAAACATTGTGATGATTAATTTGCCCACCTCCAGGAACTGCAAATGTCAACATTTCTATAAGAGCCTTTTATGGTTAAGAAATTGTCCGTTATGAATATTAATACAATCTGGTCAGAGAGCAAATTATCCTATCTTCTCTGCAAAACCTTAGCTTTAAGGTATTCCAAAAAAACCCTAAAATTAAAATCCGAAACTTTTAACAGATAATCAGAAGTAAATTTTCAGTGCAGTGTGTGAAGGAATTAGGTGTCCAATTTATATAATCTAACTTGACCTGTCCAGCTTCCATTGTCAAATATTGTACAATGGACTGAAAATGAACTGTTTTCTGTTTCTATAAATGTTCCAGACTTTACAGAAAACCTACTTAACCATTGTGTAGGAATGCTATTGTAAACATGTTTTATGTTCTCTGCAATGCATGACCATACCCTACAAGTGATATAATAGGATATTATACTTTAAACAATTCAAAGGCTCTGAAAAACAAAATAAAATGAGTTGGAAATTAGTCATACATGTTTTATAGATCTACAAATCAAGTTTTCAAGGGAATACTGGTGTATTTTTCTCTCTATGCCGTTAATCTCTCACTTGTAATTTGAAACTGCAAAGTATACTTAGAAATATGTGACTTTTACCTCAATGAACATTTGTGTGCACTCCCATTTTTGTGACCAATTGCACCTCTGTGGGAGTTTAAGCCTCATTTAGTGTTATCCCTACTTCAGCAATAATCACCATTCAGACTCAGTTTGGCAAATAATTCTCTCTCTGCTCCCTTTATTTTAGTATATTTTTAAGCCAAATCAGTAAAAAAAATATGCCTTTTTAAAAGTTATACATATTAAATGTGGAGCCTGCCTGTTTATATATATTTTTACCATCTCTTCGGTAATAAAATCTAGTCATTTTGTACTTGTGGTCATTAAAGATCTCTTTGGAAGAACAGGAGTGTTAACCCCAGGGCACTGATCAGAGTCCAACTCAGATAATTATATTGAGCTTCTAAATTCCACCTGGAAAAGATATGCTTCATATTTTCCTTAATTGCATAATTTTGCATAACACTTTTAAACAGGTACCGCTTTTCAAAGCAGAAGTGGCTGTTCTATAGTGGTGGATATAGTGATCCCTATGTATATAAGAAAAATTGTAGGAGATCATGTAAGTGAGCACTGTGTCGTAATGCAAACACACAAGACGGCTGAATTAAGGTTGCCCAGGCAGCCTTAATTCTGACATTTCTATCATTTGAGTGCTTGACTTTCTAACATTAACATTCTTTTAACATACTGGGTTTTTTAAAATGTATTTTTTTAACTACATATATATAAACAAACAAAAAACTGAAAGAAACCCCAAATTCCATTATGCTGAACTATACGGACACCCAAACTTGGGTCAACAACAGAGTTCAGACTTTTAGATTCACAGCACAAACATCTACCATTTGAGGTAATGTAGCAACTAGCAGCAGTAGTGGACTGTTATAATCTATGTGGACCAAACACTAGAGGGAGAATGAGACACACATCTGCTATTAGGTTTCACTGCCATTTTCTATAAACCCTTCTGCTCATGCACCCCCAAGTTCTGTCTGACCTCCTCTGCTTCTGTCTGCCTCTCCCCTCTCTCTCTCTCTGTGCTTACATACCCTCCGACCACCCTGGCTCCTGTCCCACTCTCGCCATCTTCCTCTTCATTTTTCAAGCATCCACATTTCAACCATTCACATGGCTGCTTCCTCCTCCTCTTCATCACTGCTGAGCAACAGCAAATGGGCACTGTCAACAGGAGCTGCAATTGCAGGGAAAGTCCTGTTCAGCCCCAGGATCCCTGGAATAGAGCATGGTCCATGCAGAGGGAATGTTTGGAGAATTTAGCTCCCAAACACTATGAGTCTCTGCTGAGCATGTGTGAATTGAGATATTTTGAGGGCTTTTACCTTGGCCAAATTTGGGTGGAACTACAGGAACTGCAAAAGGCACATCACTGACACCAGTGACACATCCCCCTGCCAAATTTCAAAGGCATGCTTCAAAGCATGGATGTGCTAGAGCTTCTCAATTAAATACTGGAGAAAACTTAACCTGGGCAAACCAACATATTTTGCCCTGATCTAGTTGTCAGAAATAGGTGAAGTGTTTTATCTAAAACTTTTCCCAAAAAATTCAAATGCCCAGAATGGAAAATGTCAGCCTGAATGATTAAAGTTTGGTTAAGTTATAAGTATGTTTGGCAGAATTCAATTTTTATTTTTTTTATAATTTCAACAGATAGTGTCAATATTCATTTAAAGCTTTTTTTCTATTTTTATTGACTGAAATGTTCAGTATAACAAAATTATGGGTTTTAGGCTTTTTTTTTATTTGTATCAATTGAACTGTTCAGTTATGCAAAATTAGGTGGAGGGGATCAGACAATTATTTCACGACAGTAGATGCTGAGATTCAATAAGTTAAAGCATCATAAGAGTTAAAACACAAATTGTAAACACCATATGTCAAAATAAACAAAACAAATATCCTTAAATCAAACTCTAATAAGTTCTGATGCAGCATTTTTGTTACTTTTCCCATCTGTAAATTTCTATCATTATTGACAGAAATATTTTTCCACTGGTTTGCTGTGTGTATTGTAAAATTCAAATTTATCAGCATTTATCAATAAAAATCTAATCCTTCCAAGTCTAATTATAAGTAGCTAAAAATAGGTCTGGTACTCGAAAGCGTAGGGCAACCTTATTTATCTGCAGTGCTGATAGCTTCGCCTATAACAACAAATCTTTACATTCACTTAGAACAATAACTAATTAACAAATATAGTTAATGGCGACAAGGGCCCTAACTTCTTTGAAAATCCTGGCCTTTGCAGAATTAGTTCCTATGACTATAACAACTCTTGCAAGAACAGATTCCAGAGTATTATTCATTACTCTCCTCCAGTTATTCTTACAGCCATCTCAAGGAACCATTAGGAAAGGGATAGATAACAAAACAGAAAATACCATAATGCCACTATATAAATCCCTGATATGCCCACATCTTAAATACTGCATGCAGTTCTGGTTGCCCCAACCCCAAAAAGATATATTAGAATTGGAAAAAGTACAAAGAAGGACGATGAGAATTATTAGAGGTATGGAACAGCTTCCGTTAAAAAGACTGACTGTTCAGCTTAGTAAAGAGATGACTAAGGGGGGATATGATAGTGGTCTATAAAATCATGAACGTTATGGAGAAGGTGAATAGGGAAGTGTTATTTACCCCTTGTTGCCAGGCCAAATATAAAACTGGGTTCAAAAAACAGTTAGATAAGTTCATGGAGGATAGGCCCATCTATGGCTACTAGCTTAGATGGTCAGGGATGCAACCCCATGCTCTGGGTGTCCCTAAACCTCAAACTGTGAGAAGCTGGCACTGGATGATAGGGGGTGGATCACTTGAAATTGCCCTGTTCTGTTCATTTCCTTTCAAGCATCTGGCACTGGCTGCAGTCAGAAGACAGGATACTGGGCTAGATCGGCCATTGGTCTGACCCAATATGGCCATTCTCATGTTCTTATAAGGATTTGTGCAGATGGACTTCAGCCAACAAGCACTCCTCTTCTAAAATCTTTGAAGGTGGGTATCATAAAAGGAAAAATAATATTAGATTCTCTAGTCTTGAACCCCATCCCTATAAAGCACAAGAAAAGGATTTAGAAAGATTCCACATCACGGTAAATCTATCAGAGTTCTACATAAAGCATAGGAAACTTCAGCCAGTTCTCTTATCTAAATTTTTCGCTCTCTCTCTCTCTCTCTCTCTCTGGTATTTAATCAAAGTAGAATCTACAGAACATCTTTAAAATCCTCCACAAAATATTCAACAGAATTACATCAGAAAAACTAACAAGAAAACACCAATTAAAATCCACTCACATAAACCATCCAACTCTTTAGAAACACATAGCTTGATTTGTGAGGCTGCATAAGTCAGGCTGGTTCAGTATCATTATCCTAATAGATGGTAACCCTTGATTCCCCATAATTTACAATACATCAGTGTAAACCCTTTGAAACCCATTTAATCAACAAGAAATTATCAAAACTAAGGGGCTTGAGCCTGCAGGCTGCTGAGGGAAGTACAGAGGAGCCATTGTAGTCAACATTTGCTCAGCACTTGTCCAGAGAGTCTCAACATAGTTACTATATTTAATCATGTTTATTATGGTGATGCCTAAGGACCAAGCCAGAATGGAACCCCATTGTGCTAGGTGCTATACCAACACAGAGTAGAAGACAACTGCTGCTCTGAAGAACTTACAACGTAAATAGACAAGACAGACACATGGAGGAGAAGGGTTAGGATCTATAAGCAGGGTGAACTATGCAACGTAGAAAATGGCATGTTAGTTCCATGATTTTTTGGAGGGTGGGTTTAATTAGAAGAGGCTAAATTAAATGGAAAAGAAGGAGACAAGATGGGGGAGAAGAGGTTAAGAGTGACAAGTATGGAGTGAAGCTGAAGTGATCAGACTGTGAGGGAGGGGGAAGGGTGAGGATTTGAGCAAATAGCTAATTAGCAACGGGAAGAAAACTTCTAAACTATTGGAAAGTCTTTGAAAGTCCAGAGGTCCGTATTTTGGCTGTTCCTGCTCTTACTATCTGGAGTCTCTAGCTGGCTTCTCTCTGCAATTTTCCCCCAATGCCACATGGCAAGCGGGAGGGGAGACACCTCCTGGGTCCTGGTTTCCCTAGAGTGTGTGGGACCAGTTGTAGGTCCAAGAGATGCTGGGGGAAGAGGTGATTCTGCTCCTATTGTCTGGCATGTGGAGAAATGTGCACCATGCTTAGAACAAAGCTAAACAGTGAAAGGAACACTGCTGAGCAGGGAGAGGAGGTGTGTACTGAAGGGGGTGGGGAGAGCCTGTGTGTAGACACAGTTATTACAGATGATATGTGTAGCAGCCACTTTTAGGATTTTCGGTTATTGCCACTGCTAGCCAGGACATGTTCATGCTTGGAAAGCTACACATAGAAGAAACTGAGAGCATGGGTAATCATGAGGGTCAACCACTGCCATTAGTTTGTCTATGTAAGAAAACAGCATCTCTCACAACCCAATGCTCAGTGCCTCGTGACTTGTACTGAGCACAGCATTCATGCCACTCTACAGCACCAGCTCCCTCCTGTGACTGCACCTTACTGGATTATAAATATAGTGTTGCCACCTCTCACCATTACATCACAAGTCTCACAATAACTGGTATTTTTCTTAAAGCTTCAGCTTTAAATCAAGTGATTATGTCAGAAACTCAGCTTTCATAAAAAAAAAGAAACAGGCAGCTTCTAGCTCTCATGATTGTGCAGAAAAGTGGGAAAACATGAGCCAAGAGCAACCTATAGGCTCAGAATACAGAGAGCAAAATTAAAATATCATTACTTTTAAGCCAATCTTGTGATTTTTTGAGGCCATGACATTTTGAATGCAGGGGGTCAGCATTACTGAAACAAAGTCCAATGTTTAGCAACCCCACCCATTGCACTCCTGAAGGATCCAGTCCTAAATGATTTAACAACACCAGAAAAAAGGAGCCTGATTCTGCTCCCACACTGGTGTAAATCAGCAGTAAGTCTATTGAAGCCAATGGAATTACTCTGGTACAAAACTCATATGAATGAGAGTTGATACAGGCCCAGAGTTTTTAACTGATTGTAATTAATACAGATAATGGAAGCTAATGAGGTTCTTGTGTTTGCATCCAAGTGCAGAATTGGGTTCTGCAAACCAAATTCCACTCAAGTTACAGTGGCAATGCCCACTATAAACAATAAAAGTGGCATAACAAGTTGAACCTATGTTTATGTAACTCTCCCCTGCTGTTAATGTCCAAAAAAAAGAGTGGGGAGGGGAAATATTGATGAAATCCCCATATATGCCTCAGAAAAGAAAAAAATTCTTGTAATATATGTGAATCTGGAGACCTAACAACTTGACACTAAAAATCCCACAATAAAGCAGGAAGATAATTGATGTTAATTTACTTGTTTATTTTCTTAGGGAAACATAAGAGTGGTAAACAATTTATTTTTACTGTTAATAATTTGAATGGTTACCATTTCTTGATGTTTCTACTCACTCTGATACCTGCGATTCATGAGGGCACATTATTACTTAATATAGTTCATAATGCCACATCCAATTGTGGAGCCTTCCAAGGTTTCCATTAGCTAAAATAAAGCCCCAATCTTGCAAATGAATTTGCATGAGTGGACTTCTGCATCTGTGCAGAACTCCAGTGAAGTCAATGATGCTCCATGTGGGATCAGAGGTCAGTCTGCATAGATCTAGCTACAGGATCAGGGCCTAAATTTTCCAAGGTTCCCACTAAAATCTATGACAGTTTTGCCATTGACTTCAGTGGGAGCAGGATTGCGCCCTTTTCATCCTAGCATAACTAATTAAATCCTCTTTTTCAATATCTGACTTGCACTTAGCGAAGAGGTATAGTTTCAGACTGTAGAAATCAAAGAAAACTGTTCTATTGGATGTTTATTAAAATTGTTATAGTTTCAGCAACAATTTCAGAGTCATTCTGAGCAGGTTTTTACAACAGCTGATTAAAAGGGCTTTTCTTTCTTTCGTGATTTCTGCAGAACATCTACTGATTTTCTTTCAAAATGTTATTGAACCACAAGGGTTATTTGTTATGTTTTTATTTATCAGAGTGTCATTTTATTTCAGCGTTGTCATGTGAATAATAGGCAATCAGGGCTGAAACTTTTCAAAATTGCAGTCCTCTAGATGTTACAATTAAATCAATTACAAACCCGGAAAAAACCATTTTTAATCACATCTAACATTATACTACTCAATTTTGTTATGATGGAAATCTGAAGTCCATGGAATACTTCAAGAAATAAAACTACCATGTATACAAAACTCCCGCTTAGCCTGATTAATAAACTGAAGCTCAGAAAATGATGTGCATGAAAACAGCTGTTTTTCCCAATAATGACATTTTATTTTCAAGTTTAGTACTAACACTGTGTCAATGTAAACAATACTTAAGTACATTATGTAAGTGTAACAACACTGATACGACATACAACAAAATGTACCACTTTCAGGAGGCATCAGAAGTAAACAGTGTTAAGAGGAAGGCAATTTTAGCTGTGCAGCAGCTGGTGATGAGCCATTGCCATCACCAAGGGGAACGTGAGGCACAGAACAATGGTGCTGCCGAATTAAGTCATGCAGAGGGAATTTAAAAAGGAAACAAAAATTAAAAATATTATAATGACATAGAAATTGAAAGACGCAGTGCTTTTCATATTGGCAGGTAAAGTACCGCAACTGAAAGGTTGAACTAAATAAAAATTCCCACCCGTTCCCTTTAATTTTACTTTAAAAAATGTTTAAAGGAGCAGGCAGAGTTTGTAACAATTTTTTAACCTATGTACATATGATGAGTTTAAGTATCTCAAAACTAGGCTGACTCTGTTTTAAATATTGCTCAGGAGATATTTGAAATTGCATCTACTATTCTATTTTTTTTTAAATTACCTTCATAAGCAAAATTGGGAGTTTAAAGGATGCAAGGCATTATTCTATGTATTTTCATTTGTTTGGCTTTTTTCCCCCCAGGTCAATGTGATTCAGTTCTTCTAAATTGATGCCACATTTTTCACTTCTCATCCTTTATACCTTTTTGTCCAACTATATTACATGTAATTCTACCCCTCTGGCAATGTCCTTAGAACAGCAGCAGAAGTGAAATAGTTAAAATGTCTTACATTGTATTTTAGAATCAGAAAGAACAGCTTTCCAATTTGGTTGTAGACTAGGAAACACTCAAGAAACACATTAGAAACTAGGGTGACCAGACATCCTGATTTTATCAGGACTGTCCCGATATTTCCTTGTTTGTCCCGCGTCCCGACTGATGTGCAGTCGGGACACTGGACAAACAAGGAAATGCTCCAGAGCCCGGAAGTGCTCACACCCCTCTCCCCCTGCCCCGAGTCTGCACCCTCCTCCCCACATTGGCTCCCTCCCCGAATCCCCGCCTCTTCCCCAGGCTCACCATTCCTCCTCCCTCCACAAGCACAGGAGGGAGGCCCCGGAGACGCAGCGGGAGTGCGGGGCCGGGGTGAGTAAGAGTCTGGCCTGGCCCCGAGTGCAGGCAGGACTCAGTCAGGTGGTAGGGAGAGTAGGGGGGCGGCCCGCGGGGCCAGGCAGCAGGATTGCACCAGCTGGGCAGCAGCCCAGACGTGACTGGCCAGGGGCTGGGCGCAGCGTGCGCGCTGCTGGGTCCCCGCAGCATGCCCAGGCTCGGGGGGTTCGGGCCTGGGCACCAGAACCGCAGCGGCCGAGCTTGGCCATCGGCCGCTCCCTCCCCCCGCGGCAGTGGGAGCTGCAGCAGCGGCTGCTCCCAAGTCCCGCTGCCCGGGGTGGGAGAACAACAGCCGCTGCCTGGCCCCGCGAGCCACCCCCCCTACTCTCCCTATCGCCCGACTGAGTCCTGCCTGCACTCGGGGCCAGGCTGGACTCTCACTCACCCCGGCACCGCACTTCCCCTGTGTCTCCCGGACCTACCTCCAGCGCTTGTGGAGGAAGGGTGTTTTTTTGGGTTTTTTTGCCCCATCCCCCCCCCGCGTCCCGATATTTGACTTGGGTGATCTGGTCACCCTATTAGAAACTGAAGCATTCCACACATATATAATGCAAGTTGTCTTTCCTTTCTGACTTTTCCCAATGTGGGTGCGAGAGCAGGACTCAGACTGTGTGAGTTTGATGCACTTTTGTGCTCCCTTTGAGAACAAAAACTACATAGATTCAAGGGATACTGGAAACTGGACTCTCAAAGGATAAATTCAAGTCACACAGGAAGTGGGAAGGCAGAGAACCTACTAGGAGACTGTTTGGAGGAATCAGTAATCCAGCATATTTTACTTGTGAGTGGCAACTTCAGTTGTACATTTAATTCTGTTCTATATTATGTTACTCTATAAAATAGCTGTCAACTTTAAGGAGCTTCTGTGCCTCAAACTCTTCTACTCATGAAGGACAGTAGGTAAACTACAAAGAGGCTGTATTCATACAGTTACCTTTTACTATTAGACCCTGTGTCCTGGGTAATTTGGTTAGAGCAGGCTAAACCGAATTGACTCAGAATGGGATATACACATAAACTGTTGCATGTTAAAGAACTGCAACAGTTCACCACCTAATTCATTGTATCTCAGATCTAGAAACAGACTCATTTCACCCAAATCTCTGGCAGATCAGAATATAGGAACCTAGCATGAGTTTCTTTACATTATTTAGATATTTAAAAGGCAATAATAGTAAACATTGGGGGCCAAATTCTAGCTCACAAGTTGGGAAAATACTATTCCAATATTGTGCCAATACTATTTTCCAACATGTATACAAGCCCCAGGATTCTGGCTGTCAGATATATCCCGGTGTGTAAATGTTAGAATCATAGGACTGGAAGGGACCTCGAGAGGTCATCCAGTCCAATCCCCTGCACTCGTGGCAGGACTCAGTATTATCTAGACCATTCCTGACAGGTGTTTGTCTAACCTGCTCTTAAAAATCTCCAATGATGTAAGGCATAGAATGAAAAGCCGCTCAATGTCTGCTTAAAGGACCGTATCCTCCCCACCTATAAGGAGTTATGTGGAGAGATACTGAAACAGTTCAGCAAATGAGCAGATGAATTGTAGCCCACTATTCCATCATGCTGGGAATGTTCACAATTATATGGCACAATAGCATTATATTGGAGACAGATCTGCTGCTGCACACCTCATTCTCCACCCAACATATGTGACCATATCCACATATGTGGCTAATGGTAGGTGTCATGGGGTATAAGAACAGTTGGTCACATCATTTGTCTCCACCAGGTATATGTTGATCACAGTGCAGTCACAATCAATAACCGCTACTGACTGAATACCAGAGCCCATATATAGCTAACAGAATTGGCATAAATAGCATGTTGATCTCAGCCACTAATCTCTCTGATAGAGCCCTATGGCTCAGGCACAAGTACTAACATTTCCTGAATACCAGCACCATCCTCTCTGGTGGACTTTATGTGAATCAATATTTTAAGTCATAGAATATTTCACGTCTCGGATGGAATATATTATTTGGGTAATATGTGTAGGAAGCATGATATGTCTGGTGAGCTTATGCATAGTCCATTTTTACACGTACCATTCCCACTATAGCATAGACCACATATCTTTTTCAGCTAGTCAGTTTCATATGAAACACACACATGAAAATGCACATTTTCTTTCTACCCCAATTTTGGTGGGAGAGTCTAAAGATTTTTCATTCTATTCAGTTTTCCGTTCACCCAGATATCATGCCCAATTTTTGCCTTTTTCCATAATTTTTTTTCTTCAATTTTTGTCCATCCTGGAGTTTCGGGGTTATATATGCTAGATTCCAAGGTTATGCTAAAATTTCCCATTTTAATAGCCTTTTAGTCTTAATAGATAAAATAACTTGCAGTTATTTTCTTTGATGTTTTTAAAAATTTCAAATGCACTTTATATATTCCCCAAATCCTTTCTCCTTCTAGAGGCAGTTATGGCATATTGTCTTATTCTGGCCTTTAGATACCATACTGATGGTTACAAGAACCAGGATAGAAGAGACGAACAGAAAGTGAAGACCAAAGCTGTGGCTTTCAATAATGGAGACTACTTCATAGATCAAGGAGACAAGGCTGTTATAGAAATACTAAACCTCTGAGACACACACATCCTGCACTCACCTAATGAGTGTGAGTGCTGAGACTGAGATATTGCCATTTCTGTTCCCAAACAAGTGAATAAACTGATCTTACACTACACATAATCTATTGTTTTGCCAATCACATTCCCCATCTCCTTCTTGCTCCCTGCCACACAAAAAGACCCTTCCATGGGAATAAGGAATCCCCAGTTTTGCTGATTTTCTGCATTGCACAAGGTCAAAATATTACTATATATAACAATGCCCTGAAGCTAATGTCACTCTCCCCATTAAAATATACTTTTAAAAGCTAATTTGGCTAATAGAATCCTCAGCTAACTTATTCTTTCCAGAAAATGCACAGTAGCCTAGTATAAATAAAATTGTGCACAAGGTTTTAAACTTCAAAGTGCCCACCCCATAAAATCCAACATATTCCCTTTCTCCCCTCCCTGAATTCCCACTAACAACCACCACCACCGACGTAAGAAAGGAAAAATGTTACAACTGTTTTTGATGGAGTACCAGAGGGAAGGTGCAACAAATATTACACCTCACAAAAACCTGCGTTTATATTCTGAAACACCACCGAAGTAGACTAGGTGTTTAAACAGGCAAATTAACTGGAAAGAATGTAATGTAAACAAGCCTATCTAGTTTGACTAGAAAGACCACTTTCTATTAAGTGAGCCTCAGCTTCTGAAGAACGACTTCCCAGAATCACTGAACAGTTTGTGGTGAAACTGTGTACTGAGAGAATTAAAAATACTTATAAGCCAAATTCTGGCCTTGCATACTGTACACATGCAAACCCCTCACTGAATTAAAGGGGACTTGGGCACATGTATCTGAGCACAGAATTTAGCCCCTATGCTTGCATAGCATCAAATCAAAATGGTTAAAAATGGCACCCAAAAGATGAATGAATTTCTAAGGAAATAAATTAGATTTGAAATGACTGTTGGAACATATGCATTATATAAAAGATCATGAAATCCATTTCATCTGACATATTGTACAATGAGCTACAAGAACATTTGCAACTGATAGAAGTATGTAAGATCTCATGTATTATTCTTACTGTAAAGATTACACCATGGAAGCCAGGTGTAATACTTCATACTGTGCTCTAGCAACCTGAAGGTCATGAACCAAAGACATGACTTGAACATCTTTGTCAGCGGGGTTTCATATCATAAAACTGTAACTTAGGAGCTGGAAAGGTGTTGATTGTTCTGTGCCTGTTACAGCTTTGACTTCGTGAGTGTAACATAGAAAGTGGGTTAGAACACAAATTTGCAATAACGGAAAGATGAAAAAATGTTCATGTTAAGCCAAACTCCTCTGCTGCAGGAATGTTATGATTGTAGAGATAAAATATTCCAGTTCTCAGTGACTATATTATAGTTTTCCTTGAGACTCCAAAAGAAAACAACATATGGATGCTCTATATTTAAAATAATGAAAAACAAAGTCACACAACCCACAAAATTCTGCTTTAAAAAGCTGAACACTGTACTTTTAGAATCAAATTCAATACATGTAAGAAAATACAAACCTGTCAAAAACACACTGTTCTACCTAGAATCATTAAAACGACATGCTGAAATCCTCTACTAGAACACATCTTTGAAAATCCCAGGACCAATATTGTATATGCAATTTCACCTTTTTACAGGCAGCAAGAGCACGGAAAGGCAAGTGTGCACCGGAAGGGGGGACAAATATGAAAACTAGATACGGGCTATGTGCAACATGTCCCAATGAGTTTTTACAGTCTGAATAATGTACCCATTTCGATGGCAGTATGCCAAGTGATAGCTTTCACATTTGTGTGCTGCTCTCAGAAGTTTCTCAGCAGAATCAGATTTCATTAATACTGAAAATATCCACTTTCTTCAGGGGGTATTGTTTTTAGGAATAAAATCCAAGATGTTGAAGGCTGGTGGTTTTGATTTCTCAATACAGCTGAGCAAACATATTACTAAACAGCCTGAACATCAGAGAAGCTGAGCATTTAGCAACTTCCACTGACAAACTGCACCAGCCACTCCCATTCCCCAACTGGAAGTGCAGGTAATCAGGCTCAGTATACATAATATTTAGTAAGCCTTCAGGCGTCAGCATTTTTATTAACTGCTTGAGCAACCAGCTCCGAACTAACTTTGCTCAGGCTTCTGGCTACATCTAGACCCTAGTATAGCACAGCATTTAAGCATATGCTTTATTAATTCCATCCCTATTCAGCAAAGCACTTACCTCAATGGGACTGTGGCATGAACCTAAACTTAAGCTTGTGCTTAAGTACTTTGAAAACTAGGGATAGACTGCTGAATTGGGGACCTAGTTCAGACTAGGGCATGGCTTGAAATTTAAAATAAATATTAACACAGCCACTCCAATAGCAGCTTATACCATCTTATTTGTATACTCACTCCCATACTAGTAACTGGATATCTATTCTTACAAGCTGCCCTGAGGATCAGGTACTGCATCAGAAGATAAGTCCCCCACAAGTGAATCCTCCTTTTGCTAAGTTAAGGTATATCTTCAGAAACAACGAGGAGTCCGGTTGCATCTTAAAGACTAACAGATTTATTTGGGCATACACTTTTGTGGGTAAAAACCCCCACTTCTGAAGAATCTGTGGGTTTTTTATCCACAAAAGCTTATGCCCAAATAAATCGGTTAGTCTTTAAGGTGCACTGGACTCCTTGTTGTTTTTGTGGATATAGGCTAACATGGCTACCCCTCTGATACTTAGTATATCGTCAGTTTCTTCATATGCAGAAAGGGAAGGCTTAGAAAATCGTTTTGTAAGTAGGCATTTGAGGGCAGATGACACATTTTCAGTCTCTTTGTAATCACTTGTGTATCCGAAGCATTCTGTGGGAAACCTTGTTTTCTCATTACTGAATGACCATGTAGGCTAAAACTGGTATCAGACACCAACAAACCTCAGTGCTTTAATAACAACAGACTAATCAGATCTGTAAGATGCTAAGAAGTGTGGATATCAGACATTCTAAATCTAATAATGCTTTAATGCAAGATAATTATTTTAATTTAAACATTTTTTAATTACAGTTATTATGTGATATTACTGTAATGTCAGGTGCTCAGATACCATGGTGAGGTGGCAATATAAATACCATCTGAGGTAATAAAATGTGGAGTAAAAGGAGTAAATTCAGAGAGTTAAAATACTATTTTTATGTTATGATTATGCTACACAAGTAATATTTTGTCAGATTACATATTGCACTTGGAAGTTGCACAAATGTATTAGTTCCATATTACTGAATAGCACAACCAGATAAAGTCTAAAATTATTATGTACTGTAACACAGCATCCATTAGGGTGACCAGATGTCCCGATTTCATAGGGACAGTCACGTTTTTTGGGTCTTTTTCTTATATAGGCTCCTATTACCCCCCACCCCCTCTCCTGATTTTTTCACACTTGCTGTCTGGTCACCCTAGCATCCATCAAATGAAAAGTGAAAGTGTTGAGAGGGAAGGGGCATTGCTAGTGGCCAGGTTACACAGAAATGTAAGTTAACTGTTATTTCACAGATAGGTTTAAGTCTGTCTTAAATTAAATGTAAAATCAGTTTGGTGGTCTCAGTGAAGCGTCTGATGGAATCTGGCTCTGCCATTTCCTGGAAATGGTACAGCGAAGGCAATCACAGTGCTTCCCATACTACTCACCAGTTGGCTTCAGCATTGTTCTAGGGAAATCAACTCTAGGGGTGAAAAGCCAGATGTCATGATGAATATTTTGTATATGATATGGATTACCTCTCCACTAGAGCTCCAATACATTTCACAGACCAATTGCTGGACAGCCATCATATGGTAATGACTTACAGATAGTACCAGCATGAGTCAGATTTGGATAAGTGAGCTGAGGGTAAAATGTTGCATATCACATTACCACCCACCCACCCAATACACTTTATATATATAAATTACATTGGTAACATACATATAATTGTGGAAGACAAATATGAGGGATTTGACACGCACAGATTTGTATAAATCCTGGGAAAGAACATGGTCAATAAATACTATTGTTTGGAAAACATTTACTGCCATCATCCTGATAATGTATTTTAAATCCTGGGGTTATCAAAAAAGTGCATGTGTGGGGCCTCCATATTGTTTGACAGCTGAAATTAAACAAATCCTATTGAAGTACAGAGCTAATAGAAGGTTTACTATGTGTGTCATTAGCACCATCCATATAAGGAAAGAGAAAACATGAGGTGTGGATTTTAAAATATGATAAAATGAGAGCACTGTTAGATGCATATGAAGGTGCGACTTCAGGCCAGGCATTTGCTTATTAGAATCAAAGTGTCACTATCTTATTTTAGTAAATAATCACTGTTGTGTGATTCAAGGTGACATTTTTTAAATTATTTTATCAAGTCAAACATATATACTGCAGTTGAAATAGATTTTAACTGTTGTGTCATTTTAATAAAATATATGGCACAAAATGATTGCTTTATAATATGCTGCTAAACATATTTATGTTCAGGCACAGCAAAGGTAGAAAGCAACTTAATTTAAGTGTTAGTATAATTTTTGGCCCCTACTTTAGTTTGGTAGTGTTATTTATGTGTGTGATCTGAAAGCTCATACAGATGAAAGTTTAAATACACATTAAAATTTCCCTAAATATTGTATCAGGAGTTCAATGCAAACATTTTATTCAGTTTCATTCCATTGGGTTCTCACTAGGTTTCTTAAACTGAAACCTAGTCAAAAGCAATGAGCTTCACCTGGTTCTACATCAAAACCACATGAAACCATGAATTCCAGATTATTTCTGTATAAAACCATGCTGGCCCATGTTTTGAAAACTGCCCCCAACATCACCAGATGTTATCCAAGGCATATCTTTTCATGAACATAGTCTGTTTCAGATTTCTAACTACACTTGTTAGTTGAAAAAAGACACATGGTTTGATCTTTCCAATCTGTTCTACAATATTCACATTTCTATAAAATATTCAGTTATTTAAAAAGATTGTGAATTTGGGTTTCTTACTTTGGGAAATAATAATTCAAATTAATAATGAAAGGTGATAAATTTATAATATAAACAATGGACCAAGTTAATCCCGTTTCTAGCTCTGTTGAGATACATCAATGGAATTATAGAGTGGGAATGCATTTGGCAATTATTTTAAGATTTAAAAAAAAAAAAAATCTGAAACCAGATTGTCTAGGTGGCACACCCATGTGGCCCATTAGGGCATGACTCCCTCGCTGTGGGTCCCTGACAGTCAGGTGCTGCCCCTCACAGATCAGGTGCCATGGAGCCCTCCACCAAAGGCACACTGGAGTCCCACAGCTTCCACGGTGTTAAGAGTCCAAAACAAAAAGGGAAATGGTGCACTAAAAAACAGGGTCATCTAAGGTTTCATCAGGAGGACCCCACTCTTCTGCTCCAGGCCTGTCTCCGTGAGGCCAGTCCTTTCTTGTCAGTCTTCTCAGGCCTAGACATCCCATCCACAAATTGGCTTGTCCAGGTAGCAGACTACCTTAGGCTCTAGGCTGGAACCATCAAAGAAGTAGTAGAGCCCTGTTCTCCTTCCTGGTCAACTTTCAACTGGGCTAGGTCTCCTCCTCCTCCTGACATTAGCTGCAGTGTAGCAGGATGGAGGTCATGGGGTTCCACAACCCCCTCATTGCCAGCGTGGGGCCTAACTGCCCCATCACAAATCCCTTATGATGTAGTTACCATTTCAACTTTTTCCAGCATTTATCATATGTGCTTCACTACGTGTTATTCAAGTACCACCTGACTGTTTTCTCATGTTACTTGTCAATTTGTATCATTTTCTCTTATGTGGATTTTTTTCTTATGTTTTGCCCATGATCATCTTCCATTTGTAAGTTTTTATTAAGACAGCTGCCAAGCCAGAAATACTTATCTATATAAAGGTAATGGAAAAATGCTAATTTCTTATGGCTAATCTGAACATACTCCCGCATATCTGACTTCTTTGTCTGCATGCTTTTGAGTAGTGAATGCTCGAAGCAGAACATTGCTATTTCTTCTGCCTACACTTATACAACTTGTAATGCAAATGTTACAAATTATTAATTCTTATTCTTATTCTTATTCGTATTATCATAGTGTCTAGGAGTCTCAGTCATGGACCAGGACCCCATTATGATAGATACTGTACAAATATAGAGCAAAAAAGTCCCTGAACCAAAGAGCTTACAATCTGAGTATATGACAAGAAACAACAAAACGTACAGACCGAGGGGGGAGTACAAGGAAAAATGAGACAATATAGGTCAGCATAATGGGTAGTGATCTTTGCACACTACCAGCCTAATTGTTGTCAGCTTCATGACAAAGGAGAATTTTAAGAAGGGTTTTGAAGGAGGATAATGAATTCATTTTGCAACTATTTACAGGGAGTTTCTCCAAAATGTGAGGGGCAGCATGGGAGAAAGCACAAAGGTGCTTGCTTAAAAATTTAAGAATTGGGTGATGGAGGCAGGTATCATGGGCTGATTGGAGCAGGAGAGTGAATGAAAGAAGATAGGTTGGGTGGGGTTAGGATTGGGACCTTACTTATGATTTTTGTATCTAAGTCAAATACAATTGTGGACAGTACTAACACTTGCATAAGAAAATAATTTGTACAGTCCCATTTCTGCTTCAATTAAATAATCCATTAGAAGGAGAACGAACCTCCTTAGAAAAAACTTTGGATTCCCTAAGATTCTGAAATCTGCATAAGATGGAAACTCTTGGCAAAGTAAGACTATTTCAAAGCTTCAGGGAAAACTGGATGCTGTAATCAGCAATCTGCATTCTACTACTTTTTAAAAAATGTTTACATGCATTTCCCTGCCTGAAGCACAGAAATATTGTTTGTTAAACTACCGTTGTTATAGTGAATGGAAGTCATTGCAAAAATTGTGAGTATGACAAGTAGTGATTGATTAATAGTGGACATGCATACTTGCTGCATGCTGCCTTTAGAAAACAACTAGTCTTCCTCCCTACTAATTAATGTCATTCATGGGGGTTTTTCGGATTACTGAAAGATAGTCTATCTTTCTGCCTGAAAGCTACTTGATACCTAATGCAAATTCCTGATGCTATTATTGTAGATAAGCCAGGTGCCCAGGCAAAGATGTAAGCAAAAACTGGTCCTGTTGGTTTCTGCTGCATTAAAAATACAGGAAAATAATTATCACCTAGAAATAGCTGTGATGGTTCTATAAAGAAATACCTATAATAAATGGAGGAAAAAAACATAAAAATTGAATTCTGCCCTTGTGCACAGTAGTAAAGCCTGACTCTTTAGAAACTTTGAAAAGTTGATAGTATCATTTTAATACAAATAGTTCCACTCACTGTTTGTAAAAAAAACATAGTGGTAACTAAGCAGTGATCATTACATGAAGCTATATTACTGCTGAGATAAACTGATTTCATTTCTGCAAACAACTAACTTTTCAGTACTGTGTGTATTCTACCACCAAGATTCTCTATACTGAAAATATTTGGAGCCTGATTTTGGTCATAGACTGCCAACCCTCCAGGACAATCCTGGAGTCTCCAGTAATTCAAGATTAATCTTTAATTAAAGATTATGTCATGTGATGAAACCTCTAGGAATACATCTAACCAAAATTGGCAACTCTATTCTGGTCTCATTTGCCAATTTTAATGGAACTACTGCCAATTTACACCAGTGTGAGTGATAACAGATTCAGGTCCTTCATGTCAAAAAGATTTTTCTAAGTAGTAAAGAAATAAAATGTTTAGCTAGTTATGACAATGCCACATTGTCATCTGGGGAACTGCATGCAGGGAACTGATAGAATTTTCTTAAACACTTGGAAGTAAAACTACGGTCTCTCTAAAGCAGATACAGGAATGGTTTCCCTTGGCTTTGAGTGCAGTTTCTACTGATGGGATAGTGAAATCTAACTAATCAAACTGCCCAGCACCGATAGCGAGCAGGTAATTTAATGTTGTATTTGTGAGTGACCAATGGTAGTCCAACGTTAGGCCCTGGTTCAGCAAAGTATTTAAGCACATGTCTAATTTTAAACAAGACAATGGCACTACTTAGTAACTAAGCACCTTGCTGAATCAGGGTCTTAATCAATTAGTGGAACACCCCCTTTTCAAATATAGTGGATGGATTCAGTGTACATCTGTCCTCTACCTTACTATAGATGTCACTTGAACTGGGACTTTTGTGGTCTGTAGATAGCAGTTGTATCATGTGTGTCAAAAGTTAGCTATCTGCCTTGTGGGCAAGCCTATAGGGTCTTGTCTCAGATAAAGTTCTTTGCATACCATACTGCAAAATCAGCAATATGGGACAAGTTGAAAATAGATTTTCTTGTATGATTCTTTCAGCAAAAGTTTTTAGTTTGAAATATGTTAGAAGCTTCATAGCTATCTGTCATTCAGGTTCCTATGTACTCTCTGTCTTCCTCTATTTGGGAATACATAATTTATGTATGTGGCTTCATAAACAGGGGAACAGGAAAACAAAACTTGAATTAGATACTGCACCTACTTTTCTCACAAACACAATAGTGAACATTTGAATAAGCACCACCTGTGTTTCTGAAGAAAACTAATATTATTCCACAATTTAAAATGTTAAATGTAACCTACACATCTTAAAGAGAGAGGAAGGAAAATAATTTATTATGAAACAACTAGATATGGCTAAAGAAAAAAAATTTAATTACATCTAAGCATATTTGCAGTGATTCGTGATGGCTATTTACATCAAATGATTTTTTTAAAATATTAAATATTAAATCCATTTAAATGTAATAACTTGTAAGGCAAATTTTCATCTTTATTTCAGAGTCATGCTAGTTTAAAATTTGTCATTAGAGCTAAATAAGAAATGATATTGGAACTACTCTGTACATTTAAATGAAGCATAAATCAATTATTGAAGCAAGGAATTTTTTCATTATTGTAATGATTATTGGAATGCATTTAGTCTTTAGATGTTTCGTAATGATAGCCATGATAGTAAAAAACTTAATTTGTACTGTGTACTGTTCAAATGTTGTCATCTGGAAAAAACATTTGCAAGAACGCATACGCATAAGGGAGTATTCTAGACTTGGAAGTATAAAGCATACATTTGATTTTTAACCAACAGACCTTACTAATCACTTAGGACTCAATCCTGCAGACTGCTAAAAGATGTGCTGAGAGCCAAGGCAGTAGCACTGAGGAAGTGATTCTTATCTTCACAGAGAGGTTTTCACTTAGTGCAGATAAATGTGCACCAGGTTCAGAAATATGAGCACATCTCTACTACTGCACTGAACTGGGGCATAGTTAGGAGAAGATAGTAGGGCAGAGAAAGGGTTTGGCCAAGGCATAAATGCTTGCAGTAAATATAGTGGAGTTATAGGGTTAAAGGAGTTAAAGCTGTACTTGGAAGAAAAATGAGAGCAAGGCCTGTCACTGACACAAAATTGTGTCTAAGCATACAAAGAAGGTTCTTATTGCATCATCCCTCTTCTCTGCTCCACTAATGATGTCAGCCTAATCCTCCCATTAGTCAGCCTCTCACACAAATGTCTCTGAACCTTCTGACCATTATGCATGGCAAGCCCACTACACAGCTCTACAAGTCCACTACACTCTCCTCCTTCAAATCCTGTCCATTCCCCATAGTTTGCTTCAACTTACTGGATCAGAAATAGCTTGGCATCTGACTCAGAGTGCTCACAGCTACTCAACACTTGTGGGACTAGGCTCTTAACTTCTGTATAGCATGTATGTAATTGATTTTAGAGGGAAGGATTTCTTCCCTTTGTATTTTCAGCAGCACGCCCTCCTCCCCTCCCCATGTCTGTATTCCATGTCCCTACTGATTCGTGATGGGTCCTTCTCCTGGCAGAGAGGTGAAGCGTTCTCTGTTCCTTTAGAAGCTTACTCAGTCTCCCCACTGTGGATTTGCATTGCATGTGCTCCAAGTCCACCAAAGTCTGTGGTCATTCTGCTGTGGCCCTGTCTCCAGATTGTACAGCATGGTTGCTACTGGGCCATGAACCTTCCGCTGGAGTACCCAGAAATCAGCTTATCTGGATACAAGACCTGCCCAGTAGGAAAGAGACTGCAGACAACTGGGAGGAAGCATCTGTTGTTCCTGTGATGGAGATGACATTATTCCAAATTACGTTTCTGCCTAACTGGAAAGAGCTCTTTCCAGCAAAATGATTACCCCTGCAAAGCGGAGGTCAGACTCAGCTCCTTCTACTCACTCAGGAGGATGATCTTTGCGCCTACTTGGCATGGGCGTATGTGATTACACGAAGTGCAAGACAGTGCAGAAACCAGCCCCATGTTTGAGTTCAGAGGAGGGGGAAAGAGGATTGTAGGGATGGGAGGGCAGAATCATTTATTTATATAGATCAATCCTTTTTCCAGTTTGGCTTTTATTTTCCCCTGGCAAAGTAAAATGTTTCAGATCAGGTATAGCCACACACTCTCATAAGAAAAATAAGTTATAGGTGCACAAAAGAATTCAAATGAATAAATTTATGTTCATGGGAATAAATCAACATTCAAGATTCAAAGGTAGTTCTACATATAAAATAATATATAGTTGTATGTACAAAAGTCAACAAATTCTAAATGCTATACACACACACACACACACACACAAACACAAACAACTGCTACCCGGCAGATTACTATCCTCTTTACAAGCAGAATTCTATAGAGAGGTATTCTTCAAAAAAGCAGTACTTAATGACTATTTTGTGAATGCATCAGTCTTCACTGTACTGTCAACATGTTCTCTGAATGAACATAAACATGTAGGAAAGCAGAAGGACACAAACAAACTACATGTAAATGTTTGCAGTCAGCCTAGCTGTATTGTTCACTAAAAACCTCAGTAAAGCAAAACTATGCCAAGAGCAAAAACCAAACATCCTTATATTCAACAAAAATGTAATGTGGAAGAAAGAGTTGAAGGGTCTGATCCTGTGGACTAAATGCAAGTAAACTTCCATTTAAGCCAATGTGCGAAAGAGTTGCCTGTGTAAGAGTTTAAGGAGTAGGCCACAATTTATATTACAGTGAGAAATCTTGATTCAACTGAAGTCAAAGGAAACACTCCTATTGACTTCAGTGAAGTCAGGATTTCACCCACTATCCTTTTTTCTTTTTTTTAAATCTCCCATATCAAGATTTGATGCAATTTCTAGATTTATTTTTTAAAGAGAGGGATAGTTTAGTGGACTGAACATGTTCCTGGATTCTAATCTTGACTGTGAGAATTATTTTTCTGGGACACTGATCAAGCCACTTACCTGCTCTGCCTCACTTTCCCTATTTGTATAGAAACAATAATTACATTTCTCTACCTACTTCACATTGTGAGAATTGAGGGACCTGTTAGGTCATCGAGTTCATTCCTCTGGCAATACTAGATTACTCCATATACTTTATTTTCTAATACTGTGCCCAATATAGTTTTAAATGTTGCAGGCAGTGTGGCTCCCATCATTCTATAAACATATTTTGCACATTTTCATAGATCTCACCATTACAAACCCTCATGATAGGCTACATTTACCTTTTCATAATTTCATCCTAGTACCACTATCTTAAACTATCCCTTTTACTGCCTGTTACATTAGGTAACCCATTTAAACATTGCTAAGTGCACGAGTAAAAGAAATCCTATATACAGAACAGATGCCAAGGCACTGAATACAGACAAGTATCTCCTAGCTATATTTTTAGATTTCCTTTTTAAAGACATCATGTTTGCTTTTCTCCCATGGGGTGAATGTGTTCTAGAATACAAGCGAAAGAACCTGAAGGATAAGGTTGCCAACAGCATGTCAGAGATGATTAGTGCAAAAGAAAAGAGAACCTCCTCTTTTGACAATAGGAGGCAGGTAGAGGAGAAGTGGAAAAAATATACAAAAAACCCACAATATCATTCAAATCAAATGACTGTAATTGTTAGCAGTTCAGCCATTGCCACCATTCCCCTCTATTTTACAACTTTCTCTGCATGAATCACATTTATACTCAGGCAAGTCATTCTAGTTTTGATCACATTTTGGTCTGATACAGACTACAGGGATGTACTGGCAAGTCAAAACAAGGATGGCTAGAAATAATTAGACCAACAGTGCCCATGGTTTATTTCAACTGCCCACTCTCAGGGATTTATTTTGAGTTTCTAATGATTCCAGAGTCATTGTCATTGACCCAAGTATTTTTCTATTTACAGCTAAAATATAAACTAACATGGATACAAATTAATAAAAATCCATCCTCTACATAATGCGTCTTAGAGGAGGTCCTTGGGCCAGGACGAGGAGGAGAATAGTGAGGAATATGATTCAAAATGCTTTTCCATTGCCAGTTACAGTCACTAGAAGGGATGGAAATGAAAAGTCTTTCGGATACACGAGTTTTCTAACTTTCAGTTCAGTGAACTGCTTCACTCAGGTCTGATGCATGACACTTTCAGAACAAAACTTCAAGCCTTCTCTAGGTTCACCAAAAGGCTTGCCAGAGATTTTTACACTGAAGCTGGGCTGAATTTCCCATGAAATTACCATGGAGATATCTCAGACCATTAATATACGTATCTTCACAGCCACACTTCTCTACCCCACTGGAACTTGATCTTAATGTTACAGATGGAAATCTGTAGCACCAGAGGGGATAAAGCCAACATTTTCAAAAACAACAGCTGACTTGAAGTGCCTCAGATTTTGCCCAGCTTGAAACAACATGGGCCTGATTTTCAGTGGTGTTGAGCGCCCTCTCCTTCCATTGATTGCAAAATCAGAAGCTACTTTAAGGACTTGTCATAGGAAGTCTGTGGCAGAACTGGAACCAAAACCCTGATTTCCTGACTCCCAGATGAGGGCCCAAACCACAAGACCATCCTTCCTTTACATGAATACTATATCATCCCTGAGAGCATAACCCATTTCTCTTTGTTGGAAATCAGCTGCTTCAGAAGTAAACCATTTTATGGGACTCATCTACCTAAAAAGATATTTGGTTTGGGGGAAACTTTATGTAGTGCCCTTCCTCATGCCCAACTATAAACCTCGTATTCATTTCAAGCAGCCACATAATTATTGACATGAGTTGTTTCTAAATTGTTTGACAGATCTTTGCCATTAAACTTTACAACATAGCATGTTAACTTCTTCCCTTTGCGTGCTCATAAAATGTGTGTCTGGAAACGGCTGCTACCTTGTATAAGAGGAACAGTTTCTGTGTGACTTTTCAGGAAACAGAGAGCAATTAACATGACCATCTTACAATGTGTGTCCTCTTTTCTGTAACACAGGGAAGCAACTGGCATAATGAAAAGAATCAGGAAGATTGTTGGGAAACCCATTAATGCATGAAATTATTCCAGGCTAAAAATGAGCAGATAATCAAGGGTCACACCTGCAGTCCTTACTCAGGCAGAACTGCCAATGAAATCAACAGTTTTGTCTGATGAACGACTGCAAAGCCCAAAGTAAGGTATCTTCACAGATAACAATACATGAATATCAACCAGTTTATAAAGTTGTATGAGCCAACACTACCTCATTACTGTAAGTTGAAAAACACTTAATTTATTCATGTAAAATTGAGTGTTCTATTTTATGATGCATTAATCCAGAGGGATCAGAAAATGATTCTAATAGTGAAACATTTAAGGATTAAGTACTGTATATTTTATTGATTTTTGACAGGTGAAAATATATCTCAGTTATAAGGCTGCCAGTGCCAAGGAACATAGGATAACCTTCTATAGGTTCAACCTAACACAGATTTAGGGGAGTCCTTGATATTCAGGCAAAGATGGACAATTTAACCTTAGAACATTTAGTTGTTCTCTATTATCAGTTGGTTTTCAGGCCTATTTTGTTGCTATTATATTGCTGTGAAATCTAAAAGGACTTTCAAAAGAGAACCAATAAAGTAGCAATGGAATCAAGCTTTGGTCAAAATTATTCTGTCAGTTTCTTTCTTTTCCATAAACATGGATGACACATAGTAGGAGCAGTCTAGGGAATCACAATTCCCTCCTGGTTTTCCCCTCTTGTTCCAGGAGGGAATTAACCTGCTGTTGGCCAACATTGGTAGGAGAGTACTTCTCCATCAATTGCAGTCAGTAAAGCTAAGCCATGGTTCTGTCCATGCACACAGAAAGAGAAGTACCAATTCCATTAAATTTTCTTCCCCTCTTCCTGACCCCCTGCTCAAACCGGTGATGTAGTCAGTCCTTACCATTTATTTGAACAGTACTACTAGGAAAGTTATATGTAGGCTCAACTGAATTTGATTTTTTATATATAATTTCAATGGATAATATCAATGTTTATTTTAAGCAAATTTTCACAGTTACTCAAAATTATGGCTTTTAAACATTTCCCCCCCAATTTTTATCGATTTCAGTTTTCACAGTTGTGGGAAATTACAAGGAGGTCAGACTATAGGGGGTCAGACAGTCATCATTCTATAACCATTAAAATACCAATTGTAACATCACATGTCAAAATATACAAAGTAAATATCCTTAAATCAAACTCTTCTAAGTTCTCAAGCAGCATGTGTCTTACTTTGCTTATCTGTAAATTTCAGTTATTATTGATGGAAATATTTTTTCTTCAGTTTGTGTATGTATGGTGAAACTGACATTTACTGATAAAAATCTGATCCATTCAAGCATAGTTGTATGTAAACTTGTTTTTTTGGTGAAAGAGGCATTCAGCAATACCAAAACATTTCACTAATTCATGTCAGTTTCACCAAATTGTTTGTGGCAGGAAAGAAAATTACAAAAAATCTAAACATTTGATTTAAAAATGTAAAATGAAACATTTCAATGTTTTGGGTCAAAATAATTTTTCATTTAGAAATTTCCTTCAATTTAATTTAAAAAAATTCAGTGATGTCAAAGACGTTCCAAATTAAAACAAAACATTTCATTTGGGGTAAAATTAAGCCTTTTATTTGAGCCCAAATTTTTTTTTTTTACTTTGCTGTTTGCCAATAATTTAAAAAAAATCATTTTCGGTTTGATCCCCATTTTTTTTTCATTTTTTTGGAATTGCCAATGAAATACCAAATCTGTTGTTCACACAGCTCTAGTTATATGGGAGATTAAGAGTACATCCACAAGGAAGCACTGGTAGAAAAAAGTTTCATGTGTCTTAAAAAAATTAGAAAGAGGTGAACATTTTTTTTTTCATTTGAAATTTTCCTTTTTCATTTTTTTATGAAAATTTGTTTTATTTTGATGCAGAAAAAAAATTCCATACTTCTAATATTTTTATCCCACTAGAAAAAAGAGGGCCAAATAAAAAAATGGTTTTTGATCCCATCATGTTTTTCTTTTACTTTTTGCCTCCTTTTCCCAGTTGGAAAAAAAAGTAAAAAAGTGAATGTTATTTTTTTTTATTGAAACAAAACTTGGCAACTCTGGCTGGTGGAGTAGCTGAGGATGAAGCTGGGGGTTTGTTGTGTGGGTGTTGGCATAGCTAGGAGTCATGGCTGCCTGGAATTGCTGTAGGGTGGGTCTGTGTTGGTTGAGTGGATGCATAGGGTTGCTTACTAGCAGCTGAGGTTACAAAGGGAACAGGCAGCCAAAGCATAGGTGGCTGGGGGTTGGGCGCTGAACGCTTAGATTGCTGCTGGGGTTGGTGGTTGCTGTGGTATGGTGGCTGCTGGTTGGTTTGGTGATGAGTGATTGCTTGGGAGGAACCCACGGCATCTGGCCTTTTGGTAAATCCCTTTCCCCTCCCCCACAGCTATCCCCCTTTTACATTGTGTGGATGGATGACCAGTAAAGAATGTTACAAATAGAACAATGCTTCATTAACACAGCAGAGGGATAGACTTGCTGAAATGTTCCCCAGATCACTGGCCAGACCCTCACATAGAGGCTAGTCTAGGAATCCAGCGCATTCTTCCCAAATAGTACTGCATATCTACATACTCGCATGATGCATTCATTGTGTGACAGAGACCTAGGCAACTGGAATGGATGACAGAAAACTGGGGGCCAGTAAACTGAAAGCTGCCTTTAGTATATTAGATATTTAATATTACAGCATGTTAGGAACTGCTTTACAGCCACACAGCATAGTAGCTATCTGGAAAATATGGTAAACATAGGATGGGACACAGAGTTTAGTAACAATACAGAACCACAGGAAGGGACTGTGTTCCTCAAATCTGTGGCCAGAGAGTCCTGACACTAAGAACCTGATCCAAAGCCCTTTGAAGTTAATGGGAACATTTCCATCGATTTAATGGATTTTGGATTGGGCTCCTAATGTAGTTCAGTGAAATGGACAAGGCTATGTCACAGAACCCTTTGTAGCTAGGGCCCAGAGATCTGTCAGCCATAGCATTGGCACAGAGGCAATTAAATAAGCCAGGCAAGGACCTGGGTTCAGTCTGCATGACTGGGACCACCACATACAATTGCTTTGCAGGATTATGAGACACATGTTAAAACCATTCTCTACCTATAATATTGCAATTACCTTATTTTTCAAGTAGTGATGATATAGGCAAGGCCTTCTTCAAGCATCCTGGAAAGGATAAAATTTAAAATGTTCTCATCTTCCTGGCGTGGCTCCAAATACCACAAAGTATTGATCCCAGCCTTTCACCCTGCCCCCATGACAAGATCACATCTTTCCTCCCTTTATTATAGTTACACTCAGCCATTCACAGTACAGGGACAATGTCATGTGACTGAAGTGGACATAGTGCACTAATGAATAGGAAATACATGTGACAAACATTCACCAATGAGTCCTTGAACAATTACAATAACTAACAAATTCACAAAATCCATTGGCAAACAATCTGGAAACTGGAAAAAAAGGCTGAAAAACCCTCAGCTAAACTCCTTGCTGCAAATAGTTCACTGAGCTCTATTAAAATCATTGGACAAATCTCTTAGAAGAAACCCATTAAGCACTTCAACTGTGTTACTTTGGCTCTGGGCTCTCCGAGTCTTTTTCTGTGTCATTGCACTGGTCCCACTCAGACAAAATAAGCAAACCGAGAAATATTGGCAGCTTTCATACTCGTTTTTTGTCCCAAGCCCAGCGGGAGAACAGCAGCGAATGTTCTTGTTTGTAAGCTTTCCCAAGTGAGCTAGAGGGGCTTGTTCAGCAGGGCTGAAATATCTGGCAAATAGTGACAGCTTGAGATCACAGCTTGGGTGAGCCAGTTCAAATATAGCTAGAACCTCAGCCCATTGCTGAATCCACACCTTTTAAGGACTGGATAAGTATCCACTTATATGATGAGAAATCTCCTTCTCCCCTCCCCCAATACCCTATGCATGTTGCTTTGTCTTTGCTCATCTCCAACAAAATATCACCCAGAAGAAGCAATTTCTGCTTCGTACATATTTGTTCCAAAGCTTATGCCTCTGAGGTTTCCCCCAGGTTAGAGGGAAACTTCACAAGATGAAATCTGAAAATAGCAGCAAAGATTGCCAAGGACTGCTGAGCTCTCAGTGCCATGAACCTGGTAGTTCAGGAAAGTTTATGGATAGGATTGAAGTCAAATGGGGGAATAGGAATACAGAATTGAATTCACTGGATCTGGCTCCAGGGAATCAGAGAGGGATGATTGGATTCAAAAGCTGAAGTTGATTTGGGAATGTCAATTAAAGTGAGGGATGGGAGCAAAAATGATGGATGGGCTGTGGAGAAAAGTGAAGGAAAGGAGGAGAAAGATTAGTAATAAAGGCACCTCAAAAAATCAGAGGTTTGGTTCTGTTGATATTTGTAACTTGACATTCTGCTTTAGAGCTCTGAAGTGGCATGAAACTTCTATGGAACTAACAAGAAATAAAAATCTCTCTCACCTGCTCATGAAATTTCAGTTAAGCTCTATTGAACTAAATGTCTTAAATAAAATTTATCAGTTTTCAAATTTGCCTCAGGAGTTTATTACTCCTAGGGCGAAAACTTCAGCTTGTACAAGTCTGAAAGCCACCATTTTGGCCAACACACTGAACCCAAGATCTCCAGAATGAAAAACATGCGTCTGTCCACTTCAACTAATGAGTCAGGCTCTGTAACTGGGGGTGTAACAGCCTCACATGTTCTGTGGATCAGGCACAGATGGGGTTACATGAAACACATGAATCAGTGAATACACACACACCCTTGAGTTTGGATGTTTTCATTAACTTTTATCTGGTCCTCTTCCATCAGTAAAGTCAGGGGCTCTCTTGTGAAGTTTCTGGTACGGGCAGGGCCAGCTCTAGGATTTTTGCCGTCCAAAGCAAAAACAATTTTGGCCACCCCCCCCCTTCTTTAATTACCCTACACCCAGCCCCGCCTCAACTCCGCCCCTTCCCCAAATCCCCAGCCCTGCCTCCTCCCCCCAGGCTCTCAAGCCTAGGAGGGAGGGAGGGGGAGAAGCGGCGCCCGCGCCGCGGCCACGCAGAATCTCCCCCTCCCTCCCTCCTTCCCTCCCAGGTTTGAGAGCCTGGGAGGGAGGGGGAGACCCCGAGCTGCCGCGGCGCGTGAAACAGCTGATTCGCGCGCCGCTGCTCCCCCTCCCTCCCAGGTTTGAGAGCCTGGGAGAGAGGGCGAGTAGCGGCGCACGAATCAGCTGTTTCGCGCGCCCTGGAACCAGCAGCGGAGGTGAGCTAGGGCGGCCCGGGCACATTTTTAGGGGCGGCATTCTGGCGCTGGCCATGCCGCCCCTAAAAATGTGCCGCCCCAAGCACCAGCTTGTTTTGCTGGTGCCTAGAGCCGGCCCTGGGTACAGGTACTTTCAGTACTTTCATCAGAGAGAAATCTTTTTTTGCTACATTTTGTAACTTTTGCTTCCAGCATGATCAAGGATGTAAAGAAGTGTGAAAATGAAAAGTAATAGTTAGAAAAATTAAACATTTCCAGCTTTAAAAAAAGTGATCTAGCTCAATATAAAGATGAGATATTGTTTTATTGAAACCAGTTCACTCGTTGCTGTAAAAATTTGAATTAAGCAGCTAAACTTCTGAGGGCTCATCCAAAACAAATGTCTAAATCTTGTAAGTTTCACCTAAATCAATTAATAGATAAAAGATTTCAGTTTATAACAGTATTTGTATTTTTCCCCACAGGCTTTCACAAAATAACTGGGCTAAAGTTGATCATTTTCCTGTGTGCTTATGAGACTGGGGAGGAGTGGAGGTTAATCTAGTTCTCTATTTATTTTATCTTGTATACAAATATATTATAAAATATTTTATCAAATATGCTAACAGCCACTGTCGACTACAGTGAACATTTATACTGATGCATAGCAAAAGCATATATCTATGTTAGGCACTGTTTTCACCTTAGGAGGGAAAAAGAGGATAAGTTTAGAAAAGCAACACTGCCACCACAAGCTACAGGATCCCTGGTATCCAGAATGAAATTCATTTACATTGAATATCTGAAGCTGTCAATGAACACAAAGACCTTGGAAGCATTTGTTTAGAAGTGATGCTGTACTTTCTATTTATATTCTAATGCCTCATTCACTCCCATAAGATGCTTTTGTGAATTTGCTCCACTTTAGGCTCTGCTAGGCTTATTTCCTGAAACCTACTTGTAATCATCTCTGGCTTACTCAAGGAGGGAGATAAAGGAGGTGTTGGTGAATAACTATATGCAATTTGATGGCATGCCTGTTGCTTTATTTACAGGAATCCATGTTAGTAAGCTACAGTACATGCACTTGGGGAACTGGATGGCTCAAGGCACTTGTAATAGAGAAAGAGCTTTCCACCTCTAGGCCACCAGTATGGCAGAGCTAAATAATGTCTGAAAGTTGTTCCCATCACCCATGGCTATTCAGTAGTGCATGTAAATGAATTGGTGGCCCTGACCAGCAGATATCAACACAACAGGCACATCTGAAAATTTCATCCAAGTGATTTAGAAGTCAGTCTTATCTTCAAAGGTGACTTACGTGCTCAGGAGCCTGAGTCCCACTGAAAGTCAAGGAGGCACTAAGGCACTTCTGAAAATTGTACAAGATAAGATCACCTTTCAAAGAACAGCACCACTTATTATTAGCACGTTGGCTGAAAGTCTCAGTTGAAAGATCAAGGAATGAATGTACCTGATGCTGAAAACTGAACCAATTTCTGATTCCCAAACACTGCCTTTAGTTATGGGTTAAGATATACCACTGGGGGTACAGTGTGGGGAAGCATGCATAATTTCTGACTGTGCTATTCCTCTTTTCAGGCTAACAGAGAATTTCAGTCTTCTGGACAGCCAACACATTGTCAGGAATCAGGACCTGCAGCAGAGCCCAATCTCTGGGCAACCTTACAGGTGCAGCTGGCCTGTAATAGGTTGCCTGACTGGCTACAGTGCCTGATTGGTTGAAAGAGTCAGCAGACCGGCTCTTAAGCCCAGCAGCAAAAGCAGTTCAATAGCTGCTCAAAGCATTTGCTCATGGGTAGGATTGCTCCTGTGCCTGCTTATTCCCAGTCCTGCTCCTTCCTTGGACCCAGCCTTGCCTCACTCCAGGTAAACCAGTCCCAGCCCTCACCTCTGATTCCTGTCTTCAGCTCTGGCACCTGGCTGCTGATTCAGACTCTAACCCTGGGCTCTGATTTCTGTCCACCACTCCTGTTCTAACTGCTAGGCCTGACTCCTACTCTAACTACTGGACATGATTGCCCATGTCCTGGTCACTGACAGGCATCTTGGATGAGCAGTAAACTCACAAAACAAAGTGAAAGAAAGGAATAACCTGGGTGTTATTCTTCTTTTTTGAAGGGGGTAGAGCAATTTGGTCAATGAAGAGCCTTCTCTAATTGATTTTGAAATCTATGAAGAAGAGATGTGCAGTTCCTCTTGCTGAATTCAGATTTGCATTGATGTTTATTGTATAACATATGGGTTCTCTAATTTCTATTTGCCTGCAACTTCATGCAAATTTTCTGCTAGTCCAGATAACACTCAAGCATAGTACGAAGAGTTTCATCAAGGTGAAGCCTTTTATTTCAGTTAAGCAATAAAACAAGCTTCTAGCTCATTGGTAAGTTATTTTTCCTTTAGTTGCTCTGTTGGAAAATTTCAATCCATAACAAAGTCTGAGATGGCAACAATTTGTATGTTCTACTCAGAGGAGTCCAGCAGTGTTATAGTTAGGATGGTATTAATAAATACAAGCAAATTTTGGCAGTTGTCCAAGTATAGCATATTATAGTTATTGCTGTTGGGGGCATGCACAATAAAATGTTGAAAAAGTCTAAGATGTATAAAACAGGGAGGTAAGTTTCTTGCTATTGTACAACTCCTATAATACATTAGATCACAGTGTGTGTCTTTTAAACCTTTAAATATAGAACTCTGAATGAATCCTCTAGAAGATTGCTTTGGTTTTTGATATTTTATAATAATATTAATAATAATACTTAGCACATAATATGCAAGGATCTCAAAATGCTTTACAAAGGCAAATAAGTATAATTATCTCCATTTTGTAGTTGAGGGAAACGGAGGCACAGACAGCTAATGGTCAACAGTGAGTCAATAGTAGAGGGACTTAACCTATGTCATCTGAATTTCACTCCAGTGTTCTATCCCCTACGTCACACTACCTCTAAAGATTTCCGGTGGAAATCCATGATTTCTGGATTGCGGCTATGTCTGTGTAAAACACTGTTTGACCACTGGTCAGTCAATATAGTTACGTGAAGCATCTGTTCTAATCCCTATGTAATCCCTTTATCCATGACTCCCCCTTCCAAATAATATTATAGAAGCCCAGATCTGCAAAAGATGACGTACTGTGAATCTGCTACAGCCATGAAATCATGGAACTCTTCACATGTCACAAAAACACTTTATGATTCCTACAGTTAGTAGTTTATTTTAACACTGGTAGAATCTTATCCTATGGAGTGAAAAGAACAAGTGAGATGATGCAAAGCCGTGAAGGACAGTAGCACAGAAACTCCCATAACACAATAACTGGGTCACCACATGAAATTAATAGGCAGCAGGTTTAAAACAAACAAAAGGAAGTATTTTTTCACATAATGCAGTCAACCGGGGGAACGCTTTACCAGAGGGTGTTGTGAAGGCTAAGACTATAACAGGCTTCAGAAATAAACTAGATAAGTTCATGAAGATTGGTTCATCAATGGCTATTAGCCAGGATGGCCAGGGATGCAAAACCATGCTCTGAAGTGTCCCTAGCCTCTGTTTGCCAGAAGCTGGGACTGGGCGACAGGGAATTAATCACTTGGTGATTACCTATTCTGTTCATTTCCTCTGAAAAACCTGTCACTAGCCAGTCAGAAGACAGGATACTGGGCTGCATGAACTTTTGGTCTGACCCAATATGGCCATTCTTATGTTCCCATAACACAATCTCCATGAGGGATTTCCTTCAACTGATTCTAATCAGCATAGTACCCAGAAGAACAGTCTGTTAAATTCCTCCAAAGCAAGGGAAACATTTCTACACCAGAAAGTCTCTTCTAAAAGACTTTCAGCCTCTTAAGAAGAAACCTTCAGCTATTTTACTTGAAATATTCAAGTAATTGACAAATCTCCTGTCATTGACAACGTCTCTGAGTAGAGACATGAAAAAGTTATTTGACTGTGGGGCAACAAACTCCATAAACCTTTGTTTTTGCACTGTGTGGCTCATGGCCTTGTGAATTCTAATCACCACAAAGATATCCTATCCACACAGTAACCTCTAATTGTGGTAGATAAGCACTCCTGTAATTCAGAAAGGAAAGGCACTTGTACAATTAGATAGTGCTTATCATTAACAATACTGGTATGACATAGTGCTCATGTAATGGACTGTCAAAGTTTACTTGCTTTTCTATAAAACACTCATTTAGAGGGAACTATAGTTGCCATTTCAAACAATAATGAATGGAATTGTGGGGTCCAAGTTGTCAATCTTGAATTATTTTTCCCCAGATGATATGACCTTAATTTTAAAAAATATTATTTTAAAACTGGGAAAATATTCCAATTTATTAACCGAATTTCATATACATTTTTGTCAAATTCAAGATTAAAATAGTCTAATTGATAAATATAAAATTGTGCAGGTAGTTATCATTTACCAAAGAATTGGTCATTTTGATACTTTGGCATTAATGGTGACATAATTTAACAATGCAATACTGTATCAGCACAGTATATAGAGAACCAACTGTGAACCCTACTAAATAAAACAATGTTCTACATACCTATGAATATAAAATTATAGGGTCAAATCATATAGTGACCTCTTAGGAAAACTGAACCTTTCCTACATAGTGGAGTTGGAGTTCGTCATTTACCTGTTAACTTCAGATTTAATTAGGATTGCCACCTGTCCAGGTTTTGCCCGGACAGTCTGGTTTTTGGCTTCTGTGTCCAGATGCCATTTAGGGTTGCCAGGTGCCCAGTTTTTGATCAGAAAGTCCGGTTGAAAAGAAGACCTGGCAACCCTAAATGGCATCTGAACCCTAAATGGTTACTGGGGGCAGGGTAAGGCGCAGGGTCATTAACCCATGCCAGCCCCTGCTCAGCTGAGGCCACCTCCTATCTGTGGGCAGGCTCCTGGAGATGATCCAGTGAGTGATGGGGGAAAGGGAAGAGAGGATCGAGCAACAGAGGCAGGGATTTTGGGGAGTAGGCAGGGGCGGGGCCTTGAGGGGAGGAGGCGGAGAAGGGGTGGGATCTTGGGGGGAGGCAGCAGGGTAGAGGCAGGGTCTCAGGGGTCCGGTTACAAGCAATTAGAAAGGTAGCAACTCTAGATTTTATTTGCTCACTTTGTCTATGCAAGTTCTTATATATTGGCACCCATCATCATAGTTTCTGGGCTATCTGAATATTGTAGTTCCCTTTGTTATTCAGATGAAAGTTTTTTAGAATAGGAGAGGAACAAGATGACTCCTGGCATTGATAATACAATACGACGCCTTTTACCCTCTAAATCACCAGTCTGAATTTGTCACATACCTTTAATGAACAAAAAGGTGTAACTATTTGATGGCTTATGTGGCCTATTAGGATAAATTGATAGTCTGAATCCAGGAGATTTGGGTTGACTATATTCTAGTGAGCAGGGGCCCCAACCACACAACCATCCCCAAAAATGGAATCACAATACCAGTAAAGAAATCAAGGATTGTATGTGCATGAGAATTGAACTACCAAAGTGGTGCTTTGCCTACATGAGAGCTGAGACGGGATCACGTGCTCTACCACTATCTACACTGAGCCTGAGTTGTAGAAAAACTGAGCTTTCAAGCTATCACCTTGCAGGAGCACTATATTCATACCAAAAAAACCCATTGTAGAACAAATAATGGAAATTAAACTGAAGTATTTGACACTATTTTCTTCCTTTTGTTGGGTTTGAGTTACTGCAAAGTTTCTCCAACATGTTTACTACATCCTTCTTCCCCCCGCCCCATCCACCCCCAATAAGTATCACAACGTATGTTGTTTTCTAACAAGACACTGGATAACTTATATAAATGTAAACTTGGAAATGTGTATTTCATCAGTGTGGATGGATATAAATATACTGTGTACAATATTTATACTGCAGTATTACAAAGCTTTATTCAGTTTATGGGAATTTTAACCCCATGAGTGAAGACAAAATATGATAAAATAATAGATACTAAAGAGCTAAGACGGGGCATTGAACTCAGGAGCTAATGAGGTAAATTATGTAGTAACAGATTACCAATGAGATTAATATTTATAGATGCCTTAATTTTTGGATGTCTGATTCAAGACACATTTAAAGCACCTGATTTTTCAGAGGGCAAGTGCTCAACATTTCTAACAACAAGGCTCCTTCACAGTGTCTCAGGCACCCAAAAACTGAGCCTCTTAAAAATACTAATCACTTTTGAAAATTTCATCTCAGTATACTGTGTGATGGATTGGATAACAGAAACCCCCTTGGGAGCTGCCAACTGATGTGCCAAGACTACCCCTGTTCCTGTTTTCCCTGCCAGCTCAGGACTCCAGCCTGAGGACCTTGTCTTGCTGAGCCAGACACTCCTGTCTGCTCCAACACAGACCCAGGATCTGAATTACTTGCCCCAAAGCTGCAGGTTTACCTGAAAACAGCTCACAGAAGTGTGCTTGTCTTTAGCACTCAGATGTCTAACTCCCAATGGGGTCTAAACCCAAATAAATCCGTTTTACCCTGTATAAAGCGTATGCAGGGTAAACTCATAAATTGTTCACCCTCTATAACACTGATAGAGAGATATCACGGTTGTTTGCTCCCCCAGGTATTAATACATACTCTGAGTTAATTAATAAGTAAAAAATGATTTTATTAAATACAGAAAGTAGGATTTAAGTGGTTCCAAATAGTAACAGATAGAACAAAGTAAGTCACCAAGCAAAATAAAATAAAATGCGCAAATCTAGGTCTAATCAAACTAAATACAGATAAGATCCTCACCAGTTCCAGAATGCTCCCTTTTACAGACTAATCTCCTTTTAGCCTGGGTCCAGCAATCACTCACGCCCCCTGTAGTTACTGTCCTTTGTTCCAGTTTCTTTCAAGTATCCTGGGGGGGTGGAGAGGCTCCTTCTTTAGCCAGCTGAAGACAAAATGGAGGGGTCTCCGAGGGGTTTAAATAGACTTTCTCTTGTGGGTGGAGACCCCCTCCTCCCCCTGTGTAGAATCCAGTCACAAAATGGAGATTTGGAATCACATGGGCAAGTCACATGCCCATGCATGACTCAGGACTTGCCATTACCCACATGCTACCTTGAACATCCTCAGGTAGACTTCTTATGTGGATTGGAGTCTTCCAAGCTCTTTTGTCTGTTAAGTGCTTCCTGACTGAGCACCTAATTTGCACATTCCTTTCCCGAGAAGTGACCAAATGTTCTAACTAAGACTACTTAGAAATCAAGCAATTATACAGCCAATGTTCATAACTTTGAACAAACAAATGGTGCCTGCATACAACTAGGATGAATATAATCAGTAGATCATAACCTTTACATAGATATGTTACATGGCATATGTAGCAAAACCCTATTCCAGTTATATCATACATACATTTATGAGCACCCCCCTATAAAGCCTTATGGGGTACACTGTCACATAGTGTACTTACATTTCACTTATGTTAACATGGATTTAAATTCTGGCTTATGCTTATTGGCTATAGTAATTAACCTAAAGGAAATCAACTCAAATTTACATTTCCCTCCTCCAAAATATAAATTGCGCTTACATATTCAACAATGGAAGCTTGGGGTCTATGTGCAAGAATGAAATCCAAGATATGCAAATTAGGCAAATACATGTGCAAATGGCTCCTTAGACACGTAACAAGCCACCTGCATTACCATTTATTCAGTATGCACATGAGTTAACTGCACAGTCATAAATGTACATGATCACAAAAACATTTTGTGCAGACCTGTCCTTCTAAGACTTTGAAAATATGACCCTTGAGATACGGAAATTTTGGTTGTTTTGTTTGTTCATTTCTTCTATACTTCCTAATTTCATCTAATGCTAGTATGAAAATGCCATGAGAAATGCCATTCTTATTTTTTCCTTCATAGTTAGACAGAAGCAATGTCTTCCATGAAATTTTGAATCTGAATCTAGACAGAAGATATTCAGATGCTTGGATGTTTATTTTAACTTAATATTTAAAGTTCACCCATTACTGGTTAATAGTGAAAATTATTTTTGTGGTTTCATCTACAGATGTCCAGAAATTTGTTTTGGGGTTTTATTTTTCTGTTGAAAATGTTGACGACATTTTAAAAAAAATCTTTTTTGTCCAATTTTTCCACAGAGAATGCCAACTTTTTGGTAAAAAATTGAAAAACAAAAATTTCAGCTGAAAAACAAAATTTTTGATTTGGAACTGTTGTTGCAATGCTTTATGGAAGTTGTAGTTCCATTGCCTCGTACTCTCATTTTTCTCTTTGGGTTGAGCTCACTGGCCTGCACTATATTTCCCATGTTCTGGATGTGTTTCTTTCTTTCTTTCTTTTTATGAAGAGTCAACATTTTCTGAGGAAAGAAAACACTTTTGTGAAAAGTTTTGTTGAGTCAAAAACCTAATTTTCCATTGAAAAACATTTTTGATGGAAAATGTTCAGTCAGCCCTAATTTCACTATTATTTTCAATTAACCGTATCAGAAAACTATCATCCTAATCTAGATACTTACATGTCCTTCCTGAGTACCAATGAGAGACGGCAAAGTATTATCCCCATTTTACAGATGGGAACCAAAGCACAGACAGGTTAAGTGACTTTCCCAAGGCCACACAGGAATTCTGTGAAAAAGCCAAACCCACATTTCATAAATCCCAGGTCCAGGGTCTTAATATCCTTCCTTTATTGTACAGATCCAGAGTACACAATGACCTTACTACTATAGTTTGGTATTAAAGCGTAAATTTGTTATTTTGTTCAATGTATAGAAATAGCCTGTTATGGCCTCTATGCACATTTACAATGCCCATATAGCATATCCATTCTGCACATAAATCAGTAGGCAGGACATCAAGTAATAGCAAACACCTCCAAAACAAAGAAAACTTCAGCTTCCCTTCAAACCAACCCCCAAAGTCAACGAATTCAGGCTCTGTCATATTATAGAGGCTGAGAGAAGCAAAATTAGAGCAAAGAGCGAGCAGAAGCTTCTGCTCCAGCCTGCATACCTACAAATCCAATGACAGTCAATTCTTAGCACCCCAGCTGATCTCAGCATCCCAGCTGCAGCCGAGGAAAGTGACAGTCAAAAGAGGCCCAGGATTGGAACCCACAAAAGTATTCTAAACCACGGTTGGGGTGCCAGGGCAGAACTGTGTGAGAAAGTATATACAAATCCCTTCTGACAAGGTCAGGCTCAACCTCAGGGTTGGTAGTCCCTCACTATCATAATCACTTAAAAACTTACTCAACTTTTTAAAAAATGGTCTGCCTTTAACATATAAGTTTCTTGTTCAAGGAAGTTGGTGCCTCAACTTCAACATTTTTTAAATGACTTCTTATAATTTATCTTCCCCTCTTCATTTTTGTTTTGTTCTCTAAGCCCAGATGAAAGTCTTGAGAATATCCAATTACTCTTCAAGTTCCAAAACAGAAAATTGAGATAAAATTCCCTAAGGGACTCATCAATGCGGTTCCTTAGACGCATTGAGAAGAGTCAGATCCTTCTCCCCTCAGTTCAGAGGCGGAGGCTGCGCTATGGTCTCATTTATAGCAGTACCAAGCACTACTCTGATTAAGTCTGGCCTCCTCATTTTTTTAACAGGATCCAGACCAGAACCTTACCTTGTGTAAATTAGTATAGCTACATGGATGTGAAAGCTACATCAACTGAGGCTCTGTTCATTGTGGGTGGGATTATCAAAAGTGCCTAAGTGATTTAGGAGCACAAATCCCATTAAATTCCTCCCTATTTGTCACTTTAAATCCCACTGTTTTGCTGTTATCTAAAAACTAGAACCTGATCTCCATAGACATGAAATGACAAGGTTTTGGCATCATAATTTAACACTGCAATGTGGTCTCAATCATTTTTATAACATTGTTTTACCATTGTCTTGACATACAAAAGTGGTCTCTATAGACTTACATTGGCATAATTTTGCCATCGTCTTGACACTGTAATACGGTCTCTATAGACTTGAATTGAAATTTTGTCATTGCCTTGATATTGTAATGTCCTCTTCCCAGACTTGTCTTGATATGCATCCTCACCATATACTTGTATCTCAACATCATCAATGGGCATTTTTCTTTCTCATTCGAGGCAGAAGGAATTGATGTTGACAAAATTTAATATTGCATATGATCACCAACTATTATTAAAGTCAGATCTAATCAGTTTAAAGGATTTCCATTCTTAAAATTCAAAGTTATTCCAAAATTCCAAAATATCCAGTTAAAATACTGAAAGTGTGTGCACTTGCATTCACAATGCACATTTTTCATGTTAACAGTAAGCTGTTTTTAACTTAAAACATCTTAAATTTATTCTGATCAGGAGAATTTTGCTATTCTATCCCTCACTATGCATTTCATATTTTAAAAGCTTAAAAGATTCAATAAGAAGGTAGTTAATACAATGCACCTAATGGAGAACACACTGAAAAGACAATCTTGGTAGCTCAAAAGACACTGTGGATCAGTGTTTTATAAGATTAAGTGAGTGGACAACCAGTTTTCTAACTTTTCTTGGTACACCTATGAAGAGACACTTTTGATTCAAGTACTTCTGTTGCTTCTCTCTCTTCTCCCCAAGGGAAAAATAAACATCCTAGTTTCCCATAAACATCCAACCTCACTTCTCCCATAAACAGCCCAACAGCTTCGTACTTCATGAAAATAACAGCAAACATTTCACACAGATGTTCTGCCTTAAGGCAACGTCAGTTTCTTCACATTTTAACCAGCATCTTTAAAACATCGAGTTTCCTTTATTTTTATGAAGATTTTAAAAGTGTAACTAGAACCGCAATAACAGCATGAGCAAAATACTGCTTGCCAAATGATGTTGGCTGATAGGTTAGAAAATTATTGGCTTAGTTTGATATACATACTGAATGTGATTTTTTTTTTCCCAAAGGTACTCAGCAATGGCCTTACCCTGCTCCCATTAAAGTCTGTGGGAGTTTTATCATTGACGTCAATGAGCACAGAATTGGGCCAATGCTGAGCAATTTAGAAAATCCCACTCAGAGACAGTTATTTGCCTGGTAGTTGTCATGTTATGGTTAACAGCATCTTTCTATTCATCTGTGCCTCAAAATATCCTTACACATTGATGGTTGGTGAGTTTTGTGCAGGACTCCAGTTGAGACAAGTGTTGTACTTCACAGGATTACAGCACACATAAATATAAAATTTAATAACGAACAGTAAATGTTGGTTCAGCATAATGATATTTATGATTGCCTTGGGCCTCTAACTTGTCAGGTCAGTGAAGTGTAAAAGCATGGCAGAGATGATGCAAATGGACTTTTGATAGAGTGTAAAGGCCACTTGTGGCACAGGCACCTGTACTTACCCAGTCCATGCAACATGCCTACCAATTGTGCTGCTAAAATACATATTTTATATATATATATATAGATATATACATATAGATACACAGAGAGAGCGAGCGAATGATCTTAATGATAAAAGTCAATAAATGAAAATAGTTAAAGATTGTGATAGGTAATGCATGGAATGAGAATATTTTGGGAATACACATTTATTTGTAGTAGAAACAGCATCACTCTAATAATAGTTGTCATATTATTTTTAAAAGAATAAAATGTATTATGAACACAAAATTGGGGCAGATTAAGATATTGATTTCCTAGTTAATAATCTAATAATAATCTGACCTGAAAAAAATCTAATGGAGAAAACGGTTAACTTTCACGTTCTATAGCATCATGTTTGCTAGCATCGAAGTAGTTTTTTACGTCATAATGAGATGCAAATTGACTGAATGCTACATAATACCACATGACACAATATACTTAACAGAATGCATTTAAAGGAGAACACACATTATCAAATCAGATACCCCACCATCATTGTAGAGAGCAGGTATCTAATTAGAAGTAGGTGTATGAACTCAAGCAGAGCAGACAATGAGATGTCTTTGCCACTTGTAAACCACTGGATACTCTGGTTCACTGACTACCCAGATTATTTGTGGGCAGCATGGCTTATCTTTAGATATTCCTTTATTAAGTTCTCATTGCATTTACCAAGCTGAACATTCATTGTTTTGTAAAAATTCTACTTATTCTATCCTAGGCTTCTCTGATCAATTTTACTAATAAAAACTGGCCAAAAAAAGGGAAACAGATTTTTATAAAAAAGATAATACCCCTAAATTTTCAAAGAATTCCCTCAAACAAACAGCAAATTGATGGTGCTAAACTGATGTCATAACAGCAGAGATTATCCTAATTACCCATTTAGTTCACGTAACAGCAAAACAGGGCACCAGACAGAAATTTAGGGCAGTTTCTACACCTGTTATCCCACTTAGGCCCTTATCCTGTAATTGGGTTTGCACAGGCAGCCTCTTATGCTCATGTAGATTTGATTCCAAGATCAGGGCCACAAATAGGGCACGGTACATGATTTCCTGTTTGTAGACAAAGCCTAGCACACTGTGGGCACTATCTGTAATAAACACAATAAATAATATCCTCTTTTAAGGAAAAAATAAAAATTAGAAAAAAAGAGCTTTTCTCCTTTTTTACACTTCATGTTGTAGACAGCAGTCTGCTTCAACGTAGATTGTGGAAATTTTGAAAGATCTTCAGTGTGGTCAAGCCACTAAATTTGGATCCACATCTGTATTTTGAATCCTCCCATACCACCCTTCACGCAGTTTGGAGATTTGGTTTTGCCCATTATATGAATAAAGGACAGCTGTTACATTGACAACAGGATCCATGTTCTCCCATTTTGACTTAGCAAAACACAACTCCAAAATGTGGAGGTCTCCAGATTCTGGGGCTCGGATTGAATAATAACTAATAATACTAATTACTTTGTGCTTATGTAAGATCTTTCAGCAAAGTACATTAAAGTGTTTTACAAACATTAATTAAACTTTAATTGAGCAATTAACTATGTCACATTACTTTATTATTATTATTTATATAGCATCCTAAAGTGTGCTAGGCATGTTACAGGTATGATTGATCCTTGTCTTGAAATGCAGAAGTTTAAATAGTGGTTTTTCTCTATGAAAATCATGACCCTAAGGGTACGTCTATATGGGGAGAAAAGCCCTGTAGCACGGCTGCGGCTGGCCCAAGTCAGCTGACTCAGGCTTGTGGGGCTCAGGCTGCAGGGTTAAAAATCCACCCTCACAGGGTTCAAGAGCTCAGGCTCCAGCCCAAGCCCAAACATCTACACAGCAATTTTTCAGCCCCGGACCGTGAGCCCTGCAAGCCCGAGTCAGCCGACCTGGGCCAGCCGTGGGGTTTTTTTTTTATCCCTGTGTAGACATATACCTTGGGTACGTCTTCACTTACTGGAGGGTCCGGCGGCAGGCAATCGATGTTCTGGGATCGATTTATCGCGTCTGGTTAAGACGCGATAAATCGATCCCGGAAGTGCTCGCCGTCGACGCCGGTACTCCAGCTCGGCGAGAGGAGTACGCGGCATCGACGGGGGAGCCTCTGTGCCACGTCTGGACCCGCGGTAAGTTCGGACTAAGGTACTTCGAATTCAGCTACGTTATTAACATAGCTGAATTTGCGTACCTTAGTCCGAAGTGGGGACTTAGTGGGGACCAGGCCTAAGTTAGCAAGTATTTTTCCCCACTACCATAAATCCAAATTAGGTAAAATGAGATCTGTCTCTACAAATAGAGGGATAGATCATACCCCTGGAGATTCTGCTGTCCTCCATGCAGAAGAAAGGCGCAACCACTTCAAAATCTTTCCCATTCCTACCCTTAGTGCCCTTTCTCTAGGGTCTGTGCAGAGTGAGATCAGGGTAGGCCTTGATTATCTGTGTTGGAGGGCTACACACATGCACACACACACACATAGGGAACCTTGAGTAGTATGACTAAAAGAGTGTGCTTGTGGGGGCTAGCAGCAAAGCTCCAGCAGAATTAGGGCCCTGAGCCAAATTGGGTTAACTGAATTGCAGATGTGTGGATGGCCCTGACCTCTCATGGGTCCTAGGTGATCTGCCATGGTTTGAGGGTTAGTCTGTACCACAGAGACGCAGACACTGGCCTCCCAACAACATTCTCTACATCTGATTAAATAAAAATTAAAAAGTGTATTCATGGATACAATATTTGAGAAGAGAACCAAAATTCATCTTGTACATTATTTACAATGAGTAACTGGTTAGCTCTATTCAGGAGTTATGTGGCTTGGAGAAATGGCATAACACTTTTATTAGCTGCACCAGCACTCAGTAGCTCACACTGACTCTGCTCTGACTTCCGGAAACATGCAGTACACAGTGGGCATGCTCAGAGGCTCAGAACAATAGAGATAGTAGCAAGATCAAAGCCATATCAGTAACACAACTCCTCTCTTTACCATTCCCCAGAGTGAGAGCTCCTTGGAGCAGGTTCAGTCCCTTCTTCAGTGTTTGGAAAGTGCCTATCACGTAGTGGGTGTTAATTCAAATACATTACAAATAGATACCAATAATAGCACATATCTGTTTCTCAGTTACTAGTCTGCCGTCCTCTAAAACAGTATGAAGGACCTAGAGAGGCTGGTCTAGAGGATAAGACACTGAGCAGGGACTCATTAGGTACCATTGCCAGCTCTGCTAGCCTTGATGTCTGACCCTGACAAGTTACTTAGCTTACCCTGTGCCTCAGTTTCCCATCTGTCAAATTGAAATAATACTACTTCGCCTGGATAAAATCCATTCATGACTGTGGGACCTCAGCTATATAATGATGAGGGAAACATAAGGAGAACAAATTAAACCCTTTTTTAAAGGACTATTTCTTGTGCAGTTTGCTTAGAATTGGCCAACATTTATACAGGTGCAAAATTTGCTTTACATTATTTTTTCAATAGCAGTAGGTAAAATGATGACTGAATTAATTAAACCTTATACACACAAAACTTCATATTTCTGAAGAGAAACAAACCTAATATAATATTTATCATTTGTAAGAACAGTAGTTGTAAAGAAGGCACCTAGAAGCCCTGATCAATGATTTCTGCAATTCAGATAATAACTAGACTAAACTTCTAGTTGAAAATAATTATTGGAAATAATACTTCAAATGTGTGTCTTCCTCACTGATTTCAATGGGAGCTGCATATGCATATCTGAAGATTCTTCCCTCAGTTATACTTGCACGGCTCCACTGAAATCAATGGTCTTGATTGGAAGTTTAAGGAACACATGATGGGGAATCATTGCTGCTGCTCTAAACAGAAAGCAACAAACAATTAGAGCTACTGCATGCTGCAGAACACAGCATGCACACTAACTATCTGGGGCTTCAAACTCCCTGCCAGGACTCCAGCTGGGAGATGAGATGCCTGGGCTGGAACACTGTTGCCACTTATTGCCTGCATGGGGTGAACAGACTTCCTCCTCCTCCCTAGCGCAAAAGTGATACACAGAGAGGATGGAGAGATTAATTTAATGTTAATCACTATCATGCATTTAAAATACTGCACTGTACATTTTAGGGAGCAAGGTGATTTACTAGGAAATGCAGGGGATTAAGAGCTCCATTACTCCAAGGACAATACAGGAGTTTACAGTGTATGTTACATATATTATTTTTACTTTTGCTCCAAATGAAAATATTCACTATGAAAACACTACTATGCAGTTAACAGTATTACAGTATAGTCTTGGACTGTGTCAAAGCTAAAACAGAGGTGTCCATCAAGTTAGAATTCAAGGCCACTGAGAAGACAGTGGGGTGGGATCATATAACAACTACATCGGTGTAATGGGAATTTCAGTTCTCCTTGTTTGTATGTGGGCTATTAATCTTCATAGGTACATAATTCAGCAAACTAAATAGGGAAAATACCATTAACTGTAAACCCTGATATCAATTCTTCTCTCAGATACACTTGGGCAACATTCATTGGTGTCAATTACTGTAGTAAATGCACAGGCAGAAATGGGCCTTTTATTTTATTTTGCGTTTTAAATATTTTAAAGTTCTAAAATATGCTGAAGTAAAAGGAAAGGAAGAAGGGTCATTGACATGTACAAAAACCAGTCAGCTATAAATAGTCAAATATGAAACAATAGATTTCAAAAGGTTTTTCTAGAAATAGGCAATTGTCACAGTTATAAGACTTATCAGTCAGAAAGAGCCAAAAACAAGAACATTTTAAATATTCAGAACTCATGCCAAGTGTACTGTTTCAAGATTAATTCATTTTAAATTTTTGTTCCATTGCAATATTTCTAAGTTGCAGCAAAGTTATATGGCAAAATACCATTTTTTCCATACAAGCTTCCTTTTTAACATGGTAGCTGTTCTTTATCTTTTACACTGTAGTAGCCACCATACATTAGAAGCTTTTCTTGCACTGTATTGTCTAGGATTGCTAAGGAAGATCTCTGTTCACTAAAATGGTGTAATGCATTACATTGATAGGCTCAATAAGTTAGTAGATCAATAGTTAAATAAGTAATCTTTGCTTTCTGTTATTGTATGTCCTTTATTGCTTCAACCATTAACATTTGTGAGCTGCCGTCAGTAATTTCTTTAATGAGATTGTTGTGGTTTTCTTTTGGAAATGTAACTGTCAGGCATTTTACATTTTTTTCTTCCTAATAATTCCCCAGGCCTTT